>NC_092799.1:41451953-41667489 GCF_918797505.1 Bemisia tabaci
ATTCATTTTTTTACTGCTCACCAAAGGTTACCTTAAGTGAATAGCTGCTGTGAAAAGGCTACACGTCAAATCATTATCGGTTGAATATTCAAGTTATAATCATCACCCTGGGTTTGATTTGTCGTTCCACTTGGGTCTCTTCCATCATCAGTTTTTTGGTCGATGAAGGGGCACCATAAATCAACCCAGATATTTTGAGCCTTGATTGCCTTTTTTATTTTGGTTTTTTGGGTTCAATTTTGAATTAATTGCCTTAATGTCCTCTTTTTCAACCGATCTACTAGTGCACACTAGTAAGGACTTAAATTAAAAGTCACCTTGCTTGGAACAGTGGAAGGACTGTTTTTAATTATAAGTTGAAAAGAATATTATTTGGCATTTGTTTTAACTAAAAGGTTTGTAATTTCTTTTGGATGAAGTAGAATAAAAAGTGATCAAAGAATTTACATGTATAGCCATAAGACAAATCCTTAGAGCTACATGTCAGAGATAAAGTGTGCATCAAATAAGTCATTTTTTGACGTAAAAATTATTGATAAACTTCAGCTTCCATTTACTTTTGATTTTACTCAAAAAAACTGCCAAACTGTGTCATAAGTAGAAAAGTCAGTGGAAGCAAGAATTAACTAATATTTTGTGTGTGTTAAATTCATATAGCTTTCACAGTCTCTGTGTAATGAAACCGACCCAGTACAATTTAATAAGTACTTTGTTGGTAGGCGTTTTGCAAGAGCCACGTAGAAGTGGCACACCATTTTTTAATTTCTTTTGAATGCTCAAGGTATACGTAATAAGACGGAAAAGAAAAGCAAATATGAAGTCAAGGAAACTTAGCTGATTTAGACTTGTCTTCTATTTTGCATAAAAAAGTGTGAAGTTTTCTATTAATAGGGTATTTCAAGTGCTGGCTAATCCCCACCCACTCACACCCCACTACCCCGATTGGTGAATGAATTACATTTGAGCTCTTTGTAAAGAAGCATACAATTTTTCCATTAAGCTGCTAATTTTAGGATCTAATCCACACACTCAAACATGTCTCGGATACTTAAGACCACCATGAAAAAGGTTGCCCACCTTATGTGTTACCCTTTGACTTGGAATTTAATTGAAATTTTTCTTCAGCACCTAAGCGCCAAAATCCTAGTCTTGAAAAAAAAATGAAAAAAGTGCCATTTGGCGTGCATTCAATCTTTTGAACTTAGTTTTACTGGGCATTCTTAAGACACTTACATTTTTGGGCTCAAAAAATTATTGCATTCTGAATGACACAGTTTAACCTGTTTTCTTGGAACTTGGATTTTGGCGTTGGGGCCTCAAAGAAAAATATCGGTTCAGTTGTCTGAGGAGCAGTGTTTATCTCTCTGACTCGAGAGCCGAATGAGGTTTGAGCTACAAAGCAGGGCTGTTTTCAGTAAATGCCTTCATTCCTGCTCAAGTGTCAGTGGCCTCCTTTACAGAAAATGTTATGCCTCTTTATTGCTCAGTTTACTTTATGTTCTGTAGAAACATGTTTCTAAACATTCTAAGTATTTTCATTTTACAGAAAGAGAACGGAGAGTTCAAAGAGAAGACAAACGTTTCTTGCGTCAACTGCGGTGTCTTGTGCACTCAGGCGAGTAGTACCCCTAAAGGCTTAATGTGTACAGCATGCTTCCTTCATTGGAGGTAAGTTAAACTTGTTGGCAAAGGTAGTCTTTTATCTCTATATCCCGATTTCCCGTAAACTATCTTTTGCTTTTCAAAGTAATTTCGACTTAATGCATGAGCTTCAGAATGAACCTCTCTACAAGGTTAGAAACAACAGCTTAATATAATTTTACATGGAACATGATGGACGTAGAGATGACCTATTGGTACGCTGTTGAAACGGCTCATTAAGAAGCACAAACAATAAGTAGACCCAAAGTGCCCCGATAGTAGGGCTGTTCTATCGGTTGTCGGTAAGCTACCAAAACAGTTCCGTTAAGAAAAAGTTATGATAAGAGAGCTCTTGCCGATAGCGATCAGAGTTTTTGGAGCTGACGAAAATAAGCTGTTGCCATTTGTACATCTATTTTCACGCACCGCCGCGCCAAGCAATCTGATAATACCGACACATGGGACAACAATGCATTGAGTGCAAGCTCTCAAAAATCCGATAAAGCCGGCTGTTAACGATATCATCGCCACTGTCGGTACTGCTGCCAGTTTCAATAAGAGACGATATCGATAGTGTTCCGTTAAGAATTCGTTTGAACACCCCTACCCGATAGCTATTGGAGTTACCAGGGTTGGCAGAAATGAGTTTTATGGGCCCAGCAACCCAACTGATATACATGCGGAAATGATGCCTACACTCGGAGGCTCATCCAATTCCTTTAGAGCAGTAGTTTCCAACTGTAATTTTTGCTGCGCAAATCATGATCGACATGAAGTTATGAAGAAGAAACATACATCAGAATTACCTTGTCTGGTGGTTCATAAGAATCGTCAATTATGTTAAAGAATATAATCTCATTCAGTTTATTTAGAACCTTTCAGAAGCAATGTTAGTACGAATAATACTCAGTAACACAAAAGCATAAGAGTAACGCATAACGCTCAAGACACAAAGCGCTGGGGGAGGAGGGGGGAGCTTAGACCCCTAGTATTTACAAAAAGAGAAGCATTTTGAATTATCTGTATCATTTTCATTTGTGGAGATCTTTTCATAAAAATATTAAGGACTAACCCAGAGGAGAAACTTAAATAATGTCAATGGATAAAAAGTGCTTTCCGAGTTAAATTTTTGATTCATGTATAGTGTCTCATCGATTTCCATTTGAAGAGGTTAAATTCCATTGGGAATACTTTTTTCAATCCTTAATTATCTCTCATTTTTACAGTAAAACAGGCTCTTTACGACCCACATCAGCGCCTGCTAGATTGCGTGATAAAAGTAGCTCAGCCATGCTTAATCATCACAAACGGAAACCTCCAAGAGGAATGTATGTTAATTACGATGACTTAGTGGCAATGGCTGCAGGACCCCAGGGCCAAGGTGAACAGATGTTACGAGCACTGGAGCGAGAAGTGATCTCGCTCAAAAGACAGGTGTGTAATATGAGTGACAATTCTGGTTAATCAAAAGGAAATATGAATATGTTCTGTCTGTGTCTTAATTATTTTCATTTTTCCGAGTTGGTGTGTCTTCGTTCTCACTGATATAATTGCAAAATGAAGCTCAATTGATTGTTGAAGTCTTCATTTTGTATTGCATTGTACAGGACAAAGCACAGAATACCATGAAATCTGGTGGTAGCTAACTTTCGATATCATTTAATATGATGTACCTCACAGGCTCCTCAGCACAATGAGCTTGATGATGCATACTTGCATATATGTATGAAATAAAGGCCTACAATGAGAAGAACTTTACACACCCTTGGAATCGCATGAATGGAAGATGGGGAAATAAGTTTAACACTTTTTAAGAGTCTAAGAAATTCTGTCTAAATAGAAATCACTCTTATTTTGAAAATTTCTAAAAGTACTTTCTTGCCTTCAGGTTCAGAACAACAAGCAAATCATTAGCTCTTTGAAACGGAAAACTTCTGCTGGAATTGATGAACTCCGTCCACAAGAACAGCAGTCTTCCGCCAGAATCAATGCCAGGTGGACAAATGATGAGCTACTTCTTGCAGTACAAGGTTGGTCCCCTCGAATGCAATAATTTTTATAATCTGAAACTTGTCAAAATTTGATTTTAACTAGGTCAAAAGTTGAGGAATCTGGATTGGAGCCATGGTGCTGCTAATTTCTTTCTTCAGTATGAAGATTAGAAAAGAAATGTCCTCCAAGTTTTGCTTTATATGCAGGGCATAAGTCAATTCCATCAACGTAGTAATGTACATTAGCGTAAGGTTGGTGAACTCAATATAATGCCATAGAGTTTCCGACAACCTGGAAAAGTCAGGGAAATTCGCAAGTAGTGAGCCAGATCAACAACTTCAGCTGTTGCCATTTAAGAGAGCGCGAACAACTTTTGAGTTCCCTTTTCCTTAATTTGGATCTCTACCAGTGTAGATTACGTCTATAGTTGAGCAAAAGTCAGCAAAATCTAAAGAAAAAAAATGAAAGACTCCAAGTGAAAATTTTCATCGAAGGTCAGAGAATTTGAGAATTTTTGAGTCTGAGAATGGAATAAATAATTCAGGGAATTGGAAAATGAATAAAAATATGGAAATCCCATAGCTTCTTAAGGGAAGCACACTCCCTATCAATACTATTTGGCTCAAACTTTAAAAAGAAAGAAAGAAAAAAAAATGTTATTTTTTTCGTTTTGGAAAAGAATGTTTGTCTCATTTCAGTTTCTGATGATTTCCTGTACCATGGTTGGGGCCCTCCCTTTTTTGCATGCGACTGATAGCAACCCGCCCGTCGCATGGTTGAGGAGTTTCTGCACCCTATCCACCTTCATTGACAATCATTTATTATTTCTTCATTTAGAAACTGAAAAATCAGCATTATAATATTCCTCTGTTGTATTCGATTCTTCGGTAAATAGTGCATTCTTCTGATCCCTAGGTATGAGAAAGTACGGAAAGGATTTCCAAGCTATTGCAGATGTAATTGGTACCAAAACAGAAGCTCACATGCGGACATTCTTTGTCAACTACCGAAGGCGCTTTAATCTTGATCTTGTACTAAGAGAATATGAAGATGAGCATGGTCCAATTGGTGATAAATTTGAAATTAAAGATGAAAAGGTAAAGTATATATGTTTTAACCCTTTAACACCACACCTGAGAATGCTTGCACTGCAAGAAGCGAGAGCTATGAACCATGCTGGAAAATTCATGTTTTGAAAAACATGTTCGAGCATCTGAGCGCTTTAGCTTCCTGATGCATCCATGAACTTTAACATATGGCATATGCCATCTGTTGAGAAGGATATGAAATACTTCATTTTTATATTAACTAGACCTGTGCGATTATGGATTTTTCAATTTGATTGCGATTAACGAATCGCGATTACGATTAAAATCGGGGAAAAACTGAAAAAGTATAACAGAGTGAGATATTTTTTTTTTTTTTTTTTTTTTTTTTTTTTTTTTTTTTTGTGACTTAAAACGAAGTTATTTTTTGGCTTCTGTTACCAAAAACAAAGTTGAAGTATACAAGTTCTTGAAGATATTTTTTAAAAATCTTGAAAGCTGTTGATTTTCCTCCAATATTTTATTTTCTTCCCCTACTTGAGGTTGACTCATTGTCTATTTTTCTAAAAGATCCCTTCCACCCAAAATAAACTAGACCTGCCAACTATTTTTTTTTTTTTTTTATTTGATGCATTGCCAACCTCTCCAATCAAAAGTATTTGAAGAACCTTTATCGTGACGTGAAATCGCGGTACAAGCACGATTGGGGTATTTTCGCCGGGTTATCACTATTTTTAGTGAGAGTTTTTACTGTTAGGGGCCTGCAGCGCTCTACCATAGAGGTGACGCAAATTCGAACAAACGCAGGGGGAACTTCAAAATCAAAATGCAGCGCGAAATTGGACATTTCATGATGTCTTAATCGAATCATTCACGATTAATTTTCTAAATTGATCACAATTACGATGAAAAAATTAATCGCGATTATGATTAACGTTTGATTATTCGCACAGGCCTAATATTAACTAATCTATTGTATCTCGGTCCGCACTTTTACAACACAATAACATGTTAAAGAAAGAGTGTCATTCGTCATACTAATCAAAGAAAAGAGCGTCAACAAATAAGGCCATCAGTGAAGTTCCTGATGCGTTGAATAGCTTTTTGTGTCACCGTAGAGGAAAGCCCGCCTTCCTGAATGTTTATCTGTCACTTGAAAAGAATTCTTATTTTATGTCTCTTTTGTCTTTGTTTTTTTTTAGATGGAGACTGAAGGTGCAGGATCAGACAATGAAGGAACAAGTTCGTCTAGATCTGGTTCACCTCTTTTAAAACTGCCTTTACAGAACAGCACTCTTAATTGTAATAGTAACAATGCCAAACCTATACCTGTCGTGCAAGCCAAATGATATTTAGTTTCAGGTAACAATCCTCATTTTTAAATTAACTGTATGTATCCATGTTTTGCATGCACATTCTATCAAAATTAGGGCTTAAAATATGTGTGTGAAGCGTGTACATTGCTCCAAGTAAAAAGAGCAATCCATGGGGCTCCAAGTGGGCCAGAAATTCGCGGTGCAAAAGCCACGAGTTATCCATTGTTTGTGAATCTCTGATTTTATGAAGTCACCCCCCCTTGTTTTGACTATTAATATGCCAGGCTGCATTTTATCTCATTCAGTGCCGGATCAGCGATGATGCTGTGTAGACTTCAGCCTAGGGCACAACAATCTGAGGGGCACAAAAGTTTTGGGAATATATCACAAATTTATGTTTCAAGCATCTTGTCACCTTCTATATTCCCTAACTTGGTTTTTTGTGATGTCAAAATGTTGGCAATTAGGCACCTCAAAATGGTTTGAAATCGTCCTGTCTCAACTTAACATCCTCCCTCTGGTCTGGAAAAGAGGAAATCCTGCCCCCCCCCCCCCCCCTCGAGAGGGCCCTCTTTTAGAGCGCCAATCAAAGAAATGTTAATTGGGCCCAGATCCCATACTTCATGAAGTTAGATCAGTGATCTTGGCCTTGGCATCTCATAATTTTCTGATCTTCTGGTTTTTACCAAGCCGTTTCTCTCATGTGAAATTTTATTTAATGGGCCCTCGTTTCAAGTAATCCTCCAATGTTCGAATAGTGTAATTTTAGTAAACGAAAGGAAAGATAAAGATGATAAATGATGATTGTGTATATTAGTAGGATGTGAAACTAATTCCAGTCGCAGGCATACAAAATAATTTCTGCCAGAAAGCACAAACTACAGCTGTTGAAAAGCTTTACTTTGCTTATTTACAATAGTCAAAATCAACAAAAACGCTAAATCTCGACAAAAATAGGGTCAGGTGAAGTAATCGTGTACAGCAAAACCTAATTACTGTATGAAAGAAAATAATACTGTACCAAATATTAGTTGGGTTAGTCATATTTTTAATGTAAGTGTGGATGAGTAGCGCCATCTGTCAAAAAATTTCGGAACTCACTAAAAAATGTTTGCTGGGTTTCATGACGAGTTCACTTGTCATTTTCGATTTGTCCCACCGATAGCATCGCAAGTATACTCATCATTTAAGGCCAATGGGTTAAGTATTTGGTTTTCCTAGGTAGAGGAATCTCCTTAAACTTACAAAAAAAACTGATACCTAACATAAGGGTCTGATATCTGTTCAGTAAAAACTTTGATCCACAAGGCTGGTTTTTTTTTTTTATGTGTGTTGCAGATTAGAAAGGTTTGAATGAGGACTAGTAAGTCATTTCGGAAGTCATCAAATCAATCGAACATTGCCATCAAATTGGCAGTGAGATAATAGCTACTTATAATTGACTTAAATTTTAGATAAAAAATGACAACATATTCTTCTTTTTAATCAAACTTTTTATCGATCGGTTTTTATCATTCTAAGGAACTTTTTATATTTTAATTCAAAATGTTTTAATTTAAACTGTGTTGCACTCTTTGTTGAGTCCTAATAAAAAAATAGATCAGTCATATAGATAAAAAATTTTGTGAATACTTTTTAATATTAGTTTTCAGGTAGTGAACCGTAAATTTTCTCTTAGCACCCCAAAACCATACCGAGATTCTTATCATGCCGCACTTTATGCTATTCAATTTCCTGGAGAATCGTTTTTCCAATTCTTCGACAATAACGATTTCATTTTAATCTGAAAGTAATTCTTTTGACCAGAACCCAGAAGAAAAGGAAATATGAAATATGAAAGACTATGCACACAGTGCTAAGAAATTCGGCACCAGCAATCAATCAATTTTTTTAGTGTAATGTTCCTTATGGCCTCCTGAGCAAAATGAACTTTTAAAATCAAACGTGTCATGTCTTTGTCTCGAGAAAAACAAGGCTGATAAGTGAACTTGTTGGTATTTTTACATGCAATTATCAAACGAAGATGGTGCAACGTCTGGAAGGTGATCAAGGAGAGTTTTTGTTCCCTTGCTGGCAGCAAGATGAAATGGACATAGAGAATCTAAGTCCTCATAATACTAATAGCATGTGGCACTGTGTTCTCAAAGACGTAGCAGCAGCTCCATATCTCCATTAAAAAGTGCATGTAAGAAAGTAAAAAAATTCACTTTTCAGCCGTGCTTTTAACAAGATTGGTACTTAGGAAGTTCGACTTTAAAAGCTCAGGAGGTCAAAAGGAACATAATATCAAAATTTAGCTAGCACCAAAATTCTTGGTGTTATGTGCGAAGTTCTATTCCCTCGGTTAGCACCAACTTACAACAATTACTGTCATATTAGTCCAGAAATTATACAGCCCAAATAAAGTTACAGAGAACAGTGACCTAATAAACTTCTTAATGTCTCTTATTAACTCAGAATCAGAGTTTTTCCTTTCTAAAACTTAAATTTTGACAAGAAACCAAAAGCTTTCAAGGCTATGGACGTGGCCCTAGGATCAACCTTTAAGACCTTTAAGGGAGAAAAATGCATCTAAACATTAAAAATATTATAAACATTTGATTGCTCTTAAAGCTATGAATTAAGCTGCTAAAATAATTAGTTGTGTTAGTGAGTTCTTGTTGCTCGTCGTTTTGAGTAATGGCTGTGAGAAAATCAGTAAAATAAAACGTATAAATGTTTAAGCTCATTCTTGAATAAGTATCTGCATTATTTCACTCATCATTGCTTTATAATACCACAAGCAGGTAGTTTTTCATTTTTTCGATAAGCCATTAATGCCTCTTTAATTGTTCATATTCATGCACCCAGGATTAGTGTTTAGCTAAGCAAAAATTAGTAACTTTAAGCCTTCAAACACAACTAAAACTTACTTAATGATGCTAAAAATTGACAGGTAGCATTCCAAGCATACTCTGGCAAATAACAGTGATGAATCGTGTTTGGAAAACTTGCATTTTGTTCATTCAAAATAGTCAAAATCACATGAATAGTAAAATCTTGGGAAACTGAGACTTTGTTCAATTCATTGGTAGTACATTGAAACTAAGTAATAGTAACAAAACCAAAAAACTACTGTATAAAATAGTGTTAAGTTGGTCTCTTGTATGTGTTGATAAGTAACTTATCCATCAAAAAATTATTGAAAACATGCAAACAGTTAGACTTAGAAATCTCAGCACGAGCGATGATCATCACTGCAGTTCTGATATGGTGCAAATTTGAGTCCATATCTTCTTATTAAGTCAATGGGTTAAAATTAGTCGGAAATTTAATGAACTGTAAATTTTTTTTTCAACTGCCGTTGTCCTCATTTGGTTTGCCACTGCGAGACCTCCAAGCCTCAGCATTGGTAGTTAATTTTAACCTAACAAAAGATGATTGTTTATAAATTATTTCTAATGAATTTCACAGTCACCAAAAATCAATATGACTTTCGCATGTGATTCATAATGTAAATCCTGTTCATTGCTATTCTCGCAAGTCTTAGAATCGGTACGAGGAGCAAGCCAGTTAGGCTAGTAACAAAATCGTGTTTTGATGGTTTAAGATTACAAACTAGCAAAAAATAATAAAATCAGTCCGAATACCTAGTTTCTAGATCCAATATTTACGGAAATTTCACACTTCAAAAAACACAGTGTATGATCAAATCTGACATGGTTGTACACACTATGGTATCTTTGCCTCGGAATCAACAGTTTGTGATTCACACAACCGCAATGATTGCTCAACTCTAAAAACTGATGAAAGTAAGGCGGAAGAAATCATGGTATGCACCACTGCAGTTAAAGAAATTATTCGCCATGTTTCGCTAATGGTGATATCTCCGTCAATATTGAACAGAAAATTGTGATAAGTGGACAGATCTCATTATTTTTTTGGCAATGCATAACCTGAAATTGTCAAAGCATGATTCTGTGACTAGTGCATTTGACCAATTGATCTCTTTAAGGTTTGACAAGATAGAGTGACTTTTTTTTAATCAATAGAAAGTACGCCTACATTGATACATTGAAGCCATGTAGGAGATAGCTCCTTGAAGATTAAAGTCTCTCTTTAATTTAATAAAAAAAAAAAAAAAAAAAAAAAAAAATTCTCCTAACGATAGTCAAATGTTGAAGTCTGTGAATTGTTAATCACGTTAGGACTGGAAACTTCAAGAAAAACATTTTAAGAGAGAAAAAAATTCGAAAATTTCTTCTACACATGCTTCTGCTCACTTTCTGGTGATTTTGAAGATACCTAATTTTCTGCTCCTTCATAGTAAATCTAGAATCATTACTTTCAGACCTTTCCCTGTTTTCTCATTCAAAGACATGAAATTGTGTCAACATCAATAGCATTTAAGTGAATGAGAGACACTAGGATTTTATATCATTTTCCGATATAAAATTTGTAAATTTATTATTATGATAAGCAAATATCATAACTTGGATGTTAATTAACTCTAACAAATTTTTCAAAAACTGAAGTGAAAGTGAAAAGATTCAGTATTAAAAGTTTTACGTACGATACCATGTGTCAAAGTTATTTTATTTTATTTTTCTTATAAATTTATAAATCAATCACATTACCAACTCTCTAATAAGGTACGAACAACAATATCTCAAGTATCACCCAACAAGGGGAAAAAGGCTAAATATACAGGTCAACCCAATGAGAAGAGCAGCGCACAACGAGCATCAGAAAATGTGAATGAGGGTTTTCTAAAGTGTTTGCAAGAGTTTTAGAATGTTCCAATTTTAGTTAAGATCAGATGGAGACCTAACCGTTCTAGAAGTAAAAAGAAAAAACAGCTATTTGATCAATTTATATGCAGATCTATTTTTTTTTAGAAATCTTGCAGGTGGGGCAGATGAATTTTTTTTTCATTAGGACCATATTACATAAAATAATGTAATACCTTATAGGATAAAATTCGTTTGCATCTCAAAGTAACATAGAGGTTGCACGTTTGAATTTTTGCATTTTGAAACGGACAGATGATTCAACCTGAAAATACATGTCAAAATACACAAATGGTAGGTATATCAAAACTTTTTGCCAGTTTTTTTCTAGAAACCTACTATAAAAATGAGCAGTAGAAGAAAGTTGTAATGCGTGAAGTTGTGGCATTAGCCCTTGACCCTTATTTTCAAAAGTTAAACAAGGTTCTTAACTGGCCATATTTTTGAAACCATCTCCATAGTCAAGTTCTCGCAAGGACTCCAAACCTAAATACATACTGGCCACAAAGACCACAAAAAAAAAAAAAATCTAAAAGTGAAAACGAGACTTAAGGGAAATCTGAGATGAGAAATTGTGAAGTGATCAATTAAAAAAACAAAAAATGAAATGAACAAAAAATTCAAACTGGGCATGAAAAACTCATAATCCCATAATCAAATTTGAAAAACTGGCATAATTTAGGACACCCTTGTCCTTTTTGTATAGTCCTCTTCTGATTGTCAAAATAGTAATTGGTAAAATCATTGCCTTAGTGTAATTAAATCGTTAGATGCAAGGAAGGTATTGCTTGGTTGCCGTGTGTGGAAAATCCTGTTAATATTTAATTCACTGTAAGAAAGTTAATGTATGCATTTCATGGAAATTTTCTCTGAATATCTTTCATGATTCTATCATATTCTATAAAATTATTCTGGAAAAATCACTCCTTGTATTCTTCTACGAGGTTTAATTTTGGGTCAAGAGACCCTAACATACACCAACCTCCAAGTGCCTTTTTTGCACTCAGCTTTTTAATTCAGACAGCAGTGACGCAATCGCTATTTTGAAGATTAAGAGGTTCTAACCTTTCTTTTTTGATAATTATAATTGAAATAATTGAGCAATCACCAATATAAAGATGAGGTTTTGAGTAATCTTGATTCTTTACCTTTCAAATTTTTTTTATCAAGTGAAGTGCCTTTATGTTTTCATTGTGAGTGTTACCTTGTTCCTCTCAAAATTTTAGTTTTCTTTCTATGTAATCAAGAGGTTTGAAGTATGAAATTGCCTTGAAGGCGAAGATTAGTGGATAAAAGGATCCTCAAATTTGTTCTGTTTGTAATGTGTTGTACTTATACATTGGTGATGTTCCAATTACATGAAAGGAGTCAATTTAAAGGGAAGACATTTTCGTTCCGTAATCATGTTTACTCCTCTAAGAACCAGTTTCTCATGTCATATTTGCAAACTGGAGTGTGGAGGCCAACGTGGCTGCAGACTGAAAGCTCCAGAGTGCTTCATAATCACAAGTAGAGGAAGAATTCAATTGCCGCATTGCTCAGTTTTGTATGAGAAGCAACCTTATCTTCTGGGAAAAATTTTCCTCAACTTATTTCAAGAACTTTAACCCCGTTTTTCTACAGCCTGATCATTTTTGTCTCAGAACTGCTGGACTTATCTCCTTCAATTTTTGAGTTTTCATGGTCAAACTAGAGAGATTTTTCTACTCAAGCATTTGAAGCAAGTTAAGGAAAATTTTGTCCCCGAAGATTAGGTCCCCTCTCACAGTTCCGGTCACATAAGCCCTGAAGCAGATTCAAGAAGCAGGAGAAGCTCCAATGATCTAAGAGTATGTCACTGCATGGTCAATAAGACTAATTGAACATTAGCTTATTGAAGAAGACTAAGTTCAACAGTTGAATCAAATTATTGGAGAAAGCAGTGGTCTATCTTACTTCTCTGTCCTGTTCAACCATGGCTTCAGTAAAGTTTTTTGTTACATTTGAGTAAGAAGACATTAATCGGTTCATCTTCTCTGATTCTTTAAAAAAAAAAAAAACTATTTACTTTTCTGTAGGTGTAGTGGTAAATTATTGAGAAAGGTCTGTGTGACCTAACGTGGATTCTGATCCACCTTTGCATCTCCATTTTGGTTTGGTCACTCAATTAAGAGAAATGACCATTTGACAAGAGGGTAACGGCAATATTGCTAAAGTAATATTACGGCAACATTACTGTAAATATTGCCAGAATGTGTCAAATGTAATGAAGCAATAGAATTGTAGCAGTATTGTGGAAATGTTACCACAATACTCTCTTGAGAAGCGGGTACATTACAGGTGAATGTAGGCAAATCATCCTACTGTTAAATTCAAGTTTCAAATCATTCTTTTCAGGCATGAAAGAATGAATTATGCAGTGAAAGTACCAGTGTAAATGTTAGTCACTGAACTATTTTAGTTAGTAAGTTTATTTCATGATGTAATTATTTGTAATTAACGAATTGTTTTTCTATTTTTAAATTTATTTTGTACCCTTACTTACATGTCCTGTACGTAAAATGTTGGCATCGGAACAATTTCACCGAACTTTTAGTCAGCTCAATGTTAATTTATTTTGGAAACAGTTTTCAGAGCTCTAATGATAGCAAGTACATTAATATTGTATACGCCATAGTTATTATTGCTCTCTAGCTTCCCATGCTCATTTTGAAAGTAGAATTATGTCAGAGTATTTTACTTGCTGAATTACAAAAGCGCTGAAGTAGATTTTCTTTCATCATTTTAAGACAGTAATCAAAAGCTAAATATTGATTAGTCAGGAGTAATTATCTTTTGAGTGCAGTTTCAAGTACTTGCTCTGATTATAAAATCTAATTATTTAGTTATTGCGTCACATATTATACAGTTGTCCAATAAATCACAGGTAATGAATCAAATGATGCATTTATATTGGAGAAAGAAATTGAAGTGTATCTTCAAACGCTTTGAAAATTGAAACAATTAGACTGTCAAGAGAATGAGTTTGTCGAATTTCTTGCATTTTTTCACAATAAATCATTATTTATCTGGATTCATTTAAACTAAGTTGATCTGATGGAACAAATAATTCAAATAATCGATAGAAATGTGCTCTTAAGGATTGGAAATCCGTCGAATAATATATGATATGACAATGGCCTCCAATCAGGCCATCTGCTTCGCATTGATACCAAAAGTGAGAATATCAGAAATTCTGCGGAAAACATCCCTTGGTGCATAGGTTGACTTTTTTGTGAGGCACTTGGCACAACTAAGTGTTACTAAATACATTAATTGCCGCTGACACAACACTTAACCCTTAGGTTATTGCTCAAAGCTTAGACGTCGCTTAATAGTTTTAATCAACTAGTAATATGTGCAATCAATGTCCAGCTAATTGATCTTTACTGTATTCTCTAAAACTTCAACATATCTTATAATTATGCAATGCGAATCATCACAAAAATGTGGGTGTTTTTACTTAGAATTACCTGACCTAGGTACTCTAGTTCTCACTGTCTAAGAATTAATCTTATATTTTCCACCGGTCCGGGATCTTGCTCGAATACCTTGTATAATTTTCAATCTAAATCATAATTCAGTCAAGATAAGGACTTCTAACATCGTTCAATTCTACGTTATCATTTATGATTATCATTTGTTTGACTGTCATCCCCTTAAGTATCGTTTTTAGATAGTATTTGTTTGTCAATATTTTTGTAAATTACTCACATAAGGTGTTGAGTTCCTTTAAATAAATAAAGTGATGTCAACTTTAAGTTGCCAATTACTTTCATACCCCTACCAAAATCCTACTCCTCCCTCTGAATCCTTACTTTCATAAAATCTCCTATTAGGAGAGAAATTATTTCCTGCTTAACCGGTGGAGGGGGGGGGGGGGGTGTCTTCTGTCCCACAGACGCTACCAACACTCTGAGGACTTGTTCCAACTTAAAGACAGTGACCATATGTAAAGATTATGACTTGCCATTTATCAGAAAATCTTTGAAAACGGCTCGGTAGTTACTTAACGTAGAGATTTAAAAAAATAAACAACTGACCAGTCAAAAAGCCTTTTTGTGAATGATCAAAGGTAACAAATACCTACATTAGCAATGAGCAGAGGACTCCCTATTTCGACGGTGTAAGTCGGCAATTTCGTAACTCGTTTGCGGTGTCTGAAAATCTCCGCATCTATGTTGTTTTTTTAAAGGAGAACAAATCGACATCATTCCTTGAAGTTTTTGCAGAATTTTCTTCGCACCGAGAAGAAAAATCACGGTCGTTTCAAAGAATTGCCGTTGAGTAGTTTTCCGTTCAAAAAATAAAGTACGACAGGAAGTCTGCAACGTCGCAAACCGAGTTTTATGATTGGCGACTCACACCGTCGATTTGTCAGTTAAGCACGTGCGTCGATGACGGCGAGGCGCAGAGATACAACTATTCGTGCTTGATGGGTGTCCGCGTTGCGTGAGCCGAATTGAAGGCGCGATGGAGCGAAGCGTTAACTCATACTGATCCGCTTTATGCTGCTGGTGAGGTGTCATGTCGCTCCGATTCGGGGGACAAGTTAAAAAACGAGGCCAGTCGATTGTGTCTCTCTTATTTTCGGCTGTATTGTTCACTTAGCCCTTGATGCACCACTACGAATCAAACACATACATACAAACGAACGCAATATAGAAACAGAAGAAGAGCGAGAGGCGTTGATGAATATGTAAATAGAGCAGGGGAACGGACGCGCGATGCTTACGGCGCAGAGATACAACTATTCGTACTCGATGGATGTCCATGTTGCGTCTGCAAAATTGAAGGCGCGGTTGCGTGAGGCGAGGACTCGTAACACTCCGCTCTTCGCTGCGAATGAGGTGTCACTCAGATTTGGGCGAATAGTTAAAGAACGAGACTCGATTACGTGTCTCCTATCTTCGCCTAAGCTCCTCACGCAACATAAAAGAGACATCTACAAATAAGACGAACGGGACCGACACAATATGTAAATAGAGCAGGGAAACGGACGCGCGATGCTTACGGCGCAGAGATACAACTATTCGTACTCGATGGATGTCCATGTTGCGTCTGCAAAATTGAAGGCGCGATGGAGCGAGGCGTTGACTCTCACTGCTCCGCTTTGTGCTGCTGGTGAGGTGTCGCTCCGATTCGGGAGACACTTTAACAAACCAGCCTAAATTACGTCTCTCCTCCTTCAATGGGAATAAAATCGCTATTTTGCTGAGGACTTTATCAAGCTGTAATTCCCTTAGAATCTTTAAGGAAATAAAAAGTTTATAGCCTTGAATATTTGAAGCTGGTAGCAGATTAAATGTTTATTTTGCGAATGGATATTTTGTTAGAATTCAGCAAAAAGGAACCAGCGCAATTACAGTGCTTTCAAAATCGTGCAACTCCTACTTTTCTTTCAGAAATACTTTTCATATGCACAGTATAAAAATGTACACAATTTTTTCCCTTAAAAATTATCAAATTTTTGGTGGGAAATCATAAGTATTGCTATTCTGGGAGATGTTTTAGATACTTATGAAGAGGCAACATTTTCACAACACTAATCGCGCTGGTTCCTTTTTGCTAAATGCGATCCAATTATTCGAGCTCCTTTGTTTATTCCTTGTCTATGGAGCTATATTTAAGGCAATAACCTCAACTGGCCGATATCTGCCAATAAGTTAGCATGGCGTCTGTTGGTGTTGGTTATATCAAAGTTAATGGAAGGAGGTTAATTTGGGTTTTCGGATAGGTAACACCTAAGATCTGTGTTTTCGGTGCTCGGTGAGTTTGTTGCCTGCGGGCAGATTATCGAAATTTATAGACAACGCTATAGACTAAGAAGACAGAAGGGATATGGAGGGATCCTGTCGGTGAAAGCGGGTGGTTGCAATGGACGAAAGAGGTAGGTAACAGAGAAACTAACGGCATCCCACGAGAAACCTTATAGTCCATAATTTTCTCCCTTTGTCTATTGGAACTACTTATTTCAACGAATAGGATCGCTCCATACTCTCCGTGTCTTCTTTCTCTATGACTTTGTCTATCAATTATTTCAATTATCAGCCCACTGTGCAGATTAATGCAGATATCGATAATGGTGGCGAACTCTAAATGGGCGATATCCACAAATAGGTTTACAACTTCGTTTCCCAGTCGAATCAAAGCTTCCAGACCATTGGCGGATCCAGCAATTTGGCAACACCGGATTTCCTCCATTTAAACCTATGGAAATGTATCCAGCCAAATTGCTGGATCCGCCTCTGTTCTGGACTGAGGCAAAATCGACGGTGAAACTTTCAAACCACGTATTTCGTTTACGATGTTCAGGAATCTTCGCCCCTGTTTGCTTTTTTTTTTTTCTTTGAGAGCGAATCAACAACATTCTTTGAAATGTTAGCTCACTCCATCTAAAAAAGAATCCAGGCATGGCAGGAAGTCTGCGACGGCGCAAAGCGAGTCGCGCAGTTCGGGAGTTGAGCCGTCGATATATTTTTCGAATAGATACCTATTCGCGCTCTCCGGTGTGTTTGTTGCCTATGTGGCGAATTGAAGGGAAACCAAAAATGGATGACATGTGGCAGTAGGACTGCATATCGATTGTTGGTTCTAACAATGTTCATTGTGTGCTTTGTGAGTAGGTAACTAAATTATAAATATTAAGTATAATCAATATTCAGGAAAAACCTGGGAAAGTCAAGGAATTTCGGAAACAATCTGAAAAGTCAGGGAATTTCGCTCCGAGTCGGAGAAATTCTCAGGGCAGTGGCTCAACGGCTAAAACCTCCACTGTGCGCCGGTACCGCACGACAGCGTTGCCGAGTTTTCGGAAATTTTCTTACGTAAAACGAGTGCCATGAGTACGCGATTTGTGCGATAATCCAACTTGAAGGGATCTAAATATTGACACCAAGACTAACACGTATCTGCTCTTGATAAGTCGCAGGTCTTATTTTAATTTTCCTCTTTCAGGCTTGAAATAATTCGCAGCATTTCCAGGCTAGATGATGTAATAACTAAGGACGGGAACGAGAGATCAAGTTCGCCTTCAACTTGATCGACGCAATTCGAGCGGCTCAGGAGTTGAAATATTTGTATCACGCATTTTAGTAGGCGCCTAGGGGCGGCAGAAAGTCAAATCGGGCATTTATATCAGACGAGCTCTGGGGTGGGAAACCCGAAAAGTGAAAGCTTTAAAAATGGACAAGTTCCAAGGAGAAGGAGGATGGGGAGAAGTGGCGAAAATGAAAGGCGGGCGAAAGCACGAGGGCGAGGACGAGCTCTGCCGTGCTATAAGAAAAAATGGCGTATGAACCTTCGAATGTTGCCAAATTTCCTCTCAGAGAATACACTCCTATGAGGAAAGCCATAAATATTTTTCCTTGAAAATTCCAGGAACTTAAGGTGAAATTGCGAACAAAATTATCCGAAAAAAATCGGAAGAAAAAGTGCAGAAATTTTCACGAGAATTCGTGATTTACCGAAGGATATTTGGCAACGCCTGAAGGTCCATTCGCATTTTTCCAGGAGGTTGGGGGAGAAGTGGCGAAAATTAAAGGCGGGCGCAAGCACGAGCTGGAAAATTCAGTCGTGCTTCGGTAAAACGGCGTATGAACATTCGAATGTTGCCAAATTTTCTCTCAGAAAATACTCCTCTATGAGGAAAGTCATAAATAGTTTTCCTTAAAAATTCCAGGAACTTTAGGTGAAATTACGAACAAAATTATCCAGAAAAAATTACTCTTCTATGAGGAAAGCCATGAATATTTTTCCTTAAAAATTCCAGGAGCTTTAGGTGAAATTGCGAACAAAATTATCCGAAAAAAATTGGAAGAAAAAGTGTAAAAATTTTCCCGAGAATTCGTGATTTACCGAAGGATATTTGGCAACGCCTGAAGGTCCATACGGCGTTTTTCTTTAGGAAGGTTGAGAGAGGTTAACTGTTAAATGTTGCCAAATTTCCTCTCAGAAAATACTTCTCTATGAGGAAAGTCATACATATTTTTCCTTCAAAATTTCAGGAACGTAAGGTGAAATTGTGAACAAAATTATCCGCAAAAAATTGGAGGAGAAAAGTGTAGAAATTTTCCCGATAATTCGTGATTTACCGAAGGATATTTGGCAACGCCTGAAGGTCCATACGGCGTTTTTCCCGAGGAAGGTTGAGAAAGGTTAAGTCATGCGATGCCGCTGCCGGAGCGGTAGCGCTTCAAACGGCCGTGTCACATGCCTCGCAATGCACAGACGTAGAAGTACTTACAATTTGGTCCAGCAGCGAAACCCATGTTGGATGCTGCACTAAGGTTTATTGATCTGTTTTCGTTTGTCTCTCTCTGGCTCCCTCGCGCAGCCTCCCCGTCTCACTCGGGCTCCCACTCTCTCCCGCTCTTTGCTCCGCTTCCAACCCCAGTGTCACGATCCTGCTCCGCCTGGGAGCTCTCACACACCCTTATTCTCTCCAACCACCAAACTCACCCTTGGAATATCACATTTCTCACTTATCTCATCGGTGCCGAGGAAATTCGCGACGCGGTCCGGTTCGTGAAAATTCGTCCGCCGTCGATTAGCGCCCTTCGCGAGTAGTTCTTACCCACCCAATGTGTTCATATGTTTTTTTCTCCATCTCAGTGAATCCGAATCTGTTTTAGAATGTGCCCTTGTGTTTTTCAATTTTTCCCCGAGTTCCTGACTCACCCGATCGTTCTGCTGACTGACCGTTCCAGGAAATACTCATAGTGCGTAACCTGCCTTCGAACTGAATTGTTTGTCTGTTTTTTCCCTTGGTCATTTCCCGACGGATCCTTCCAACTCACCCTAGACAACCAACCCTTGCCCTTGCTCTTTTCGATCATATTCCTATATCTGTTGACACTGAATCTCTGGAATTCCGAAAATATCTATGGTAGGGAGATTAACTGAGCGTTCATCAACTACATTTTTATGTTGACTGGGTGGAGAAGAAAGTCAAATATTTTGCCCGCCTATTGGTGGCTCTTGGTGTTTTTTATTGGTGTGTATAGGGCTACACAGATATCTAAATCATTTACGCCTAGGTTATGAGCTAGTTTAACATCAACTACATTTTTATGTCTAATGGGTGCAGAAGAAAGTCAAATATTTTGCCCGCCTATTGGTGGCTCATGGTGTTTTTTGTTGGTGTGTACAGGGTCTACACAGATACATAAATCATTGGCGCCTAGGTTATGAGCTAGTTTAAAGTACGTGATGGAGAGCATTCGGGCTTTCTTGCAAAAAAAATACTATTTGAATCATTCTTATCAGAGGGTTTTTTTTTAGAATAAAATTATTTTTAGTTCCGTGTTAGACTTTTTTAGCAACATGCATAGAGGCATGCATTCATTAGCCATAACATAGGTTCTTTTAGGGTCTGTAATAGTTTTCAAAAAGTGCAGTTGTATTAGATCTTGACCATGTTAAACCTAGACGTACACGCACACATATTCTTTGGGATTTACTCATTTTGTTCAACTATATTGGCAAGTAAATTCAGGCGCACCTACCTTTCCCGATCGTAATTGGGCGTATACAACATGACTTTCGACGAATTTAGTTCAGGTGTATCACTCGTCGATATTTTAGTCAGTTGAAATCTTATTTTGTGAGATGAAGGGTATGTTCATGGTTTTGGGGTTGACAGAATATTCTCCCCTCCCACAAGGAAATGCCGCTCTTATGAGTATCTTCTCAATTTATAATTCAGTTCTATTCTCTAGCAACGGCTCATCAAACTTGATAAAATTCTTGAGTCTGAAATTATTTGCATTTAAACGCATTGATGACAAATACGAATAGTTATTAGAAACTAAAAAAGCGTCGAAAAAATGTCAAAATTTGCATGCACACCATGGCGGAGGCGAGGGGGGGGGGGGTGAAGAAGCAAGGGAATGATCCCCTGATATTGACTATTATGGTTCGTGATAACCTCACACGTTTGATCTCATGCAGCAGCAGCTACGCACAAAAATCCGCCCCGAATCGAAGTAACTAACTTTTGTTAGTATGGTACAATCTATGTTTTTTTTAAAAAAATTTTAAATGAGGAGGAGGTATATTTTACAGTGAGGGTCAATTATTATAACCCTGATCCTGACGGATAAATGAGAAGGGGGTCTTTTCTCTCTCTTGCCCTCGGGTGTGTACCTGCAAAGGGTTGATAATACCTACTTATCAACGAGGGTTGTCGCTAAAAATGATAACAGATACCGATTTTGCATTTTGCATGGATTGTCAGAGGTGGTTCCAATGAACTCCATTTTTCGAGTTAAACCGAGCAGCGGGCTGATTGTTGAAATTGATAGACATAAGGAGTATGGAGCGATCCTATTGGTTGAAATGGGTGGTTCTTATAGACTAAGGGGATGAATGATGGACTAACTAAAGGGTCTCTCATGGGTTGCCGTTAGTTAGTCTACTACCTACCCACCTACTTTGTCCATTGCATCCATACCCCCGCTTCCACCAACAGGATCCCTTTATTACATTCCTTTTGTCATCTTTATCTATAGCTCTGTCTATCAATTTCAATAATCGGCCAACTGATTCACTAAAAAAGGCCGGTTATGGGGTCAGCGCTAAAAATATATAAGGAAAAGTCCTATCTTTCCGACAGCACGATTTTTTTCTTGACCGGTGTGATAAATGATCACAAAATCGCAGCATATTTTTGTCTCTCTTTTCTTTTCTTTCTATTGAAGATGGACGCCCATTTGACTCCCAAGTATTTTTGCCATACCTATCATCAAATCTAAATTTAAAATGCAATGCGAATGTACCTTTGAATTCTTTCGCTTTCTTATAAACCTTAAAAGGTATTTTGAAATTTTACTTTTCACGAGACAATGTTGCCACATTCTCGTAAAAATGCTCCCTTGATTTCATTCGAGGAGAAACAGGAGTAACCATAAAGTCAATTGCAACTCAATGTAAAAACAATGAAGAAAAGAACATCAAGTAAAGGTGCCTAAGTTTTTGCTAAGGGCAATGACCTCTCCCTTAACATCGGACATCATATCCAAATCAGGCCCGAGGATTGATCCGATTATTTGTCGATAATCTTCAAAATTCAAGCATCAAAACAAAAGTCAATGGTGAAAGTTGAAAAAAATGTAATTTGACTTGAGCCAAGTAAACATAAGTTTTCCTGATTTTCTTCTCATAGTTCATACGTACAGAATATTCTGTGAAATATCTGTCCGTCCTTTTTCTAAAAGAAAAAAAAAATAAAATAAAAAATAACGAAATAAAAAAATAAAAAAAATTAACATAGGAAGAAAGTTAACAAAACAAAGTAGAAAAAAATCAAATGAAAAGCCTCGGAAATTTTAAACGTTGCAGTCGTAAACGTGTTTTTCAACTTTCACTATCAAATCTTGTTGATACGCGCATAGAGCTGACCCATATTTCCAAGGGGTCGGTTTTTTCCTTATTTGCACAGTGCATACAGCCATTTCCTCTCACCCCCATTTCCCATTTCGCACCTAACCAATTACCTATATAACTTTTTGCTATCTCTTTTTTTCAAGGGAAAACACAGATAAACAAACCAGAGCATGCAACAATCAAGAAGATCCATGAACAAACCCTAGGAGCTCTGATCAACGAACTGATAAACTGCTGTAATCAAAAGCAATATGCAATTAATCTTTGGAACGAATTACATAGTGGACCATTGAAGATGAGCAAAGATGACCGCTCCAATGGCTGACTGCAGCTCCAAAGACGGTAACAGCGAAGAAAGTGAGGAGGATGAGGAGAAAGAAGCTTCGTCCATCCATCGCCACTGACTCGCCTGCAACCATCGGTCTTGTTCAAATCCGAATCATGTGACTTTCGGAGATCATTTTTCCTTTCGCGCACGTTTTAGTGTCCGTTGGTTTCGATTTGTATGTGATTTTTGTTCCGTTTGTTTTCGTTTCCTTTTCGGTCAAGCTTTTTGTTTTCGTTTTGTTTTTTACCGCGCTCGCGGTCGTGAATTCCAGTGCCAAATCCGAGCGACGCCGCGATTGTGGCGTTCGCTCTCGCGTGTAAAGTGTAGCGTAAGTGTTCGAGAATATATTGTATTATTTTTACAATATATATCCGATTGTATATTGTACATACGGTTACTACCACGGTACTTACGGTAGTACTCCTGTTTAATTTGCCTGCTGATCCGTCTCGTTCGATGATGAAGTTTCAAAGCGTTCTGTGATTCTATTTTATTTCTATCCCCCTGTGTTCAAATTATTGTTTTATCGAAAGGAGAGCTCGATCAAACAACAACAACAACAACAAACAATTCGGGTCGGTATTTGTGCGAGCGTGGTTCTGATTGGTGCGCGGGACAGAGTTAGTATGTTTAACGGTCCGGCGCCATGGAGTTCTGCTGTGGCCGAATCCTCGCAACTTTCGGCTTTGGTTCAAACCGTTCGGTCCGGGAAATGTCCTCCTTCGAAATTTGGAGTGTCTCAGCCATGAAACCACCTTTTTCCTCTTGAACTTTCACTGGATCCAGTTGACGAGACCTCTTCGAGACTGCATCTGAAAAATGGTGGACCTCGGTGGATATGTCATCATCTTGGTGGAGACTAAGGATAAAAAATGCAAATTATACGGTGAGTCTATCTCTTTCTTTTGTGCAAAGTCTACTCAAGTTAATATTAAACTATTGGTGCGTCAAGCAAATCGGCAACATCGTCTTTCTCCATTTAAACCTATGGAAATGTATCGATTCTTGGAAGGCCCAGCTGCTCCGACAAGAATCAATTATCAAAAATAGGTTTAAATGGAGGGAATTCGGTGCTGTCAAATTGCTGGATCTGTCTTTGTATTAAACTGATCTGGTGAATACGTAATTCTTGCGACATTTGACGTATCGATTTTCGGTGGTTCCCGACCAAAACAAATGCACATGCGGCACAGTAAAAGCACAAAATATGAAAGAAAAAATTAGAGGGCTTTGAAAATCATTAAATTTTACACGGAATCACCTTAATATTTACAGAATACGCAATATATTTTCCTTTGATACATATCTTTTTTCATCAATTTAAATGAGAATACTCCATGCAGAGTGTGCAGGCATTTCTAAATCATGAGTTGAAAAACGCTGACTTTGCGAGTTTAAATATTACAGCCAAGCAGAGCGGAGCGGCGTGCAGTCAGCGCGAGAAGCTCTTTGGCGCCTACCAAACCTAAAGGGATACTTCACGCATTGCGCAATGTTTGAAGTATCTACTTAGGTTTGTAGGCGCCAATGCGCGTCTCGCTCTGGCCGCCCGCTCGCCGTGCCGCGGCATGGCGCCTCAAGCAACTATTTCACAACGGAGGTGTTGCATGTATCATTCGAAATTGAATGCGCCCCAACATATTAAGAATGACGGGCATCCTTTAAGAATACTCAGAATTCTCCGGAAAATAAATCAAGATGCTACGGCACAAAAAGAGAGCGGTAGTCCTAAAACTCATCAAGTCCTAGCATCCGTATTTAATTAAGTTTAGCATAACATTCAAATTTCATTAGAGAAAAAAGTGACTCGATTGAGGCAGAAAAATTCCTTAGTATGCCGTCAAGAATATTTTATTTTGAGTCTCAATGATAATTGGTACGTGGACCAAAACTCCCCTGCCGAAAAAAAACGCGTGGACGTAAACTACAACTGGAAAAAACAGGTGCGGTGACAAAAAATCCTGGACATAATGTCGTATCACCATGCAGAAGTGAGTATACACTCCTATTCTGCCTAAATATTATGGCCCTTTTTCTACAGTTGCACGTAAAATTTGTTGATTTTCCACTCTCTGAACAAAATTGAAGCGTGCTCTGGATGATTATTGACAATGATTCGAAAAGCCGAGGATTCGTTCAATAAATTCTTTCGTCTAGACGCTGCCGCGTCACTTTCCTGAAATCTTTATTTTTGCCCTTACCGTTCCGCTTGGTAACGCGGCAGCACTGTTTGTAATGGCGGAGTCAGACAAAATGCACCTTTAGGTGGAATCTTGAAACAACCACACGTTGTCATACGTATGCAGCCATATACGTTGTGCCGAGGAAAACCGGAGCGCCTGCAATTTTTTGTGTATGCAACACGGACATCCGCAGAACACGAATAGTTCTATCCAGACATGGCGGTTGAAAAACCCAGAGCGCCTACAATCTTTTTCGTTCATGATAACAAAATGTGTTATTCGTTGCATTCATACTACGGTGTCGTAGCAGGAAGATAGGACGGTTTGAGTAGTTGATTGAACTGAAAAAAAGAAATATGTAAATTAATAATCTATTTGATAAAATAGAGACTAGGTATTCAATTGATACGGCAATTACTCACCTAGCTTTAACAGCAATTACACTATCAACCTTTTTCTGGATCTTCACATGTAATGAATCGTATCCTTTTAATTATTCACTATCTTTCTTTTGTGGCAGCGTTGCCAAATAGTGTAATTTGCGAGACGGTTATCGGAAAGGACGAACGCAATCACGTTATCGTGATCTTCGCTGTTTGCAGGGTGACGAGTTTACGTGGATTCTAAAATTTCTTGACTTTTCAGATATTTTGGACATCAAAATCCCCAACTTTCCTGTGGCTTTTCAGTTTTTTAACATGATCTCTGATAAACGTTCCGAGCACAAACAATAATTTTGAGCGCAAATTTCGGAAATTTCATAGGCCGTGATTTGCGGGATGGACGTCCGCATGCATTTATAAAAATGTTCTCGGCAGATGATTTCCGGAAGTTTGCACCATTTGGCAACTCTTCCATGGTGCTACACAAGTCATCCGAATTTCGAGAATTTTTTAAGGGAACACGGTTCCAAATGCATTGGAGACAACCCTCTAAGCCAACGGTCGCAACCATACGTTGTACATATGTAAACCAGAACGCCTTCAATTTTGTGTATGCAACACGGACGTCCAGAAAGCACAAATAGTTGTATTATGACCAAGCGATTTCAGCTTGTTCTTTCAACCGAAGTGTTCGTGTTCTCAAGCCGCCCATATTGCCATTGCGATTATTGAAGGCTCGACGGAATTAGAGACACGCATTGAAAAAAGTAAGCAACGTGTGTTTCTTGCCAGACTGACCGAGAGTGGTAAAAACACTGCGCACACCAATTCGTGCCCCCAGTATGGTATATCCATTGAATGCAGTCTTCGCTTAATATCTTGGTAGCAGCGCTGTTTTATTGATCAAAAATTTGTCTTATTTTACGTTAAATGCACGGAAAAAGAGGTAGGGGTTGTTAGATGATATGGGCATTTCCGATTCATTTTAGCAGTGCCGCGATAAATTAGGTCCGCTAACTCAAATGATGCGGTACTACTCTAACTTCAGTTGCGCTAATTACGATCAATTTGAAATGCCCGTATCATCCAATAAATAAGGGCAGTAGGTATATCGCAATTTTAGGGGATAACCCCTTGCACTTTTTCTGTGTGCAAGGTTAAAAGTCTATCAGTTGTTCTTTCTTTAATCGAGGTAAAGAAAAGTCGTTCGATTATAAAAGGGCCCTCACATGGAACATCGTAAATGTCCATTATCTCTTCACAAATATTGAGAGAAAAGTAATTTTTGAAACGCTATTTTTTACTGTCACTCCGTTCTCAATTTCTCAAAAGAACCCAATTGTATCAAAAGAACCCAATATGTACAAATATTGAGAGAAAAGGAATATTTGAAACACTATTTTTTTGTAAAAAAAACCCATTTTTTACTGTCATTTTGTTCTGAATTTCTAAAAAGAACCCACTAGTTTTTGAACTGCAGCACTTCAAACTTTCTAACGCGTATTTCTTGGGCTTTGCTATATAGACATCGACTATATAGACATATGTGGACTCCCCCCTCCCCATAATTTTTCGATATTAGCCGTAGGCGTACCTAGTTCATTTTGCAAAAATTGCCGAAGTTAATTGGGTTGGATTGCCAGAGTAAATTTTTGTGTGAATGTGATACCAGGAATATATCCGTGGAAATTTTGCTAAATTTGTGATAAAAAAAATGTCCACTTTCTCTCCCTAGAGGTTAGCTAAGTTAAGCATCTTCCGGACGATTGTAGGCTACAGCATTCCAACTTGAAAAATTTCCACTCGTAGATTATATTTTCACCGGAAAGCATACAAGATTTGCAAAATCCCTAGAATCCTGTGTTCCTAGGATTTCAGGCTCGCGGTGAGCACTGTTTGGAAATGGTATGCAGCGTAGAGGGTTCAACACCAAGATAATACGACTTTTCAACGACTTGAGCGCGCACCATGGTATACGCGCAATGCGTGAAGTATCCTGCAGACTCGTAAGGCGCGCACCAAGCTGTACGCGCAATGCACGAAGTATCCTGCGGCCTTGTAAGGGGCTACTATATTTTTCGTACCGTGCGCGCCAGCCCCGTGCCGACCGCACTGTGTTCGTCGCGATTATTCAAACTTGTAGCGTTAGCGGTTTTCAACTTATGATTTTGAAGTTTTTGTACTGTTTGGTGGAATTATTGTCATTTAATATGATAGAGCATTACATGAAACCCAACTTATTTTCTTCTCTTCATTTAAAAATTTGTATAGATAATTGTAGATAATAACGATAAGTAATAATAGAAAAACATGGGGGAAAGCTGAAAAGCATGCTTATTTTATGACTTTATTTATGGCACATAAATTTGACCTTTTGGCGGGGTAAGGTTCAATGAGACGCTCACATTTTTTTCTCCAAAGAACTTTCTGGACCCCTGTGCTGAAAGTAAAAATTTCCTCACGGGCCGTTTCATCGGATAGCACCTCAATTCTTTACTTCCCAGGTTTCATACTGATGCTTAAATAATCAATATGAGTGATTGAATATCATATAGTTTCATCTTCCCTTTCATGTTACAGGATCACCGGCTGACAGGTCAGACTTGGAAGTCGGAGATGAAATTTTGGAGGTCAACGGCACAACAATGGACGACAAGGCGTATGCAGACGTCATGTCGCACATTTATCAGGTCGGTCTTTTTTATGACCTAATACTGGACTGCATTTACCAAAAAGGAAGTAGCGCGATTACAGTGTTTTCAAAACTGTGCAACTTCTTCTTTTCTGAAAAAATACTCCAAAAATGGACACTATAAAAATTTACACAATTACTTTCCTATAAAATTAACAATTTTAAGGTAGGAAGCAAAAACTATTTGCTATTTTGGGAGATTTTTTAGATAATTATGAAGGAGCTACATTTTTACAACACTGTAATCGCGCTGGTCCCTTTTTGCTAAATGTGATCCTATGAACCCTTGTGATCCAGTCAAATCAGAGGCGGATCCAGCAATTTGGCAACGCCGGATTCCCTCCATTTAAACCTATGTTAAATATCCGATTCTTGTCGACGCACGTGGCCAGTCAAAGAATCGATACATTTCCATAGGTTCAAATGGAGAAAAACAACGTTGCCAGTTTACTGGATCCGCTAAGACTTAAATCACACAGCTAAGTAATTTTGTCTTGAAATTTCGTGTAAAATTCCGAAAAACAACGGACGGAAGAGCGTGATTCAAATGTAACTCACCACTAACTTCTTGATATGACCAGTTGATCGTAATTGAGCAGAATAAATTTATCATAAAGAAAGTTTTAAAAATTGTCTTTTCACCAAAGCACCGTGATGCCGTACTATGGAGAAACGTCGTATGAGCATTCCGGTGTTGCCAAATCTCCTTCGTTAAAATACAAACTTATTGGGATTCAATTCCTCCCAATTTTTCGCACATTTTTTTCCGCAATTGAATCTAAATAATGTGATAAGTCCGAAGGAAAATATGCATAACTTTTTTTCAAAATAAATCGTTAATCAGGGTACTTCGGCTGTATTTGAATGTTCATACGGCGTTTCTCCCTAGAACGGGAGCATAATGCATTTAGCTGTTTTTCAAAGTCTGCTCGTGGATAGATCTGTAGAGCAAATAAAATCCAATTTTATAAAGGAAATTTTTGAGTATAAAATGATCCAGTATCTTTGCTCAATGCAGTAGATTGACAAGTTTTCAAATTCTCATACATACATTATTTGTTCGGAATAGATTTCTATGATTTTTAGGATGTGGTTTGTCATTTGGATGAATTATAGATGAATGTCATAGTGATTTAAAGTCCGTTGGTCCACTTTCCACTAATTTAGCTGATTTGAAACACCGAAGGAAAACTCGACCCTTCCGTTTCTTCGCACAAGTTTCATCGATTTGGATTTTACTTAAGATTACAATATTTATAGGAAACCTGATTTATCGACGATTGCATCTTGTTACAACACTAATTATCGTTTATTACAGTTTTATGTAAGATTATCGTCTTTAAAATTTATTTTTTTCTTTTTGCCCTTCCTAGTGTATTCGATCGCGGACGATTTGCTTACGAGTCAAAAGGCGGACCGGAAATAGATTAGGTAAGACTTAATATCGATTAATTATTTTCTTGTCCTCTGAAAAATATTTACATTTTAAGGTGAACGGAAGCCAGCTAAAAGGGAAATAAAACCGCAGCGGGAATGCTAAGACAATTTTTTAGACATTACGACGTAAAAACTTATTTTACGCTTTATTCCATTTTTTCCATCAATTTTTGATTGCTAAAAATCATTGAGAAAGGAACTTTACTTGGAAAAAAAATCCGCAAATTATTTTACTTTATTAATCCGTTTTGCTAAATTTTGAATTTGTAATTACATTTTTAGAAATTTAAATACCTGTAAAATATATAAGAGCAGGTTTCCAACCAGTGGCCAGGCGTGAATGATCGATTATCGTTATTTCTCCATTTGAAGCTATGGTAAAGAATCGATTATTGGGGTGTTCGCTGCGAATACCCTGTCTATCAATCCTTTCCCATAGGTTTAAATGGCAAATCACTCGATTTATCGCAAAGCACGCCACGCCACTGTTTCCAACGTGTCGATCAGATATGGACGGTTTTTCAGTAGCCTGCACCTCTAATTTTTAACTTCGATACCTCGCTTTTGTCGGGTACCCCAGCCAATACCAATAGTTTGCTAATTCGATCACGTGGTAACATGAGTTACCGGATTAGGCTGGAGTTTCACCATTAATCCGTCGATCGTTGCGTCCAGATGCTCGATGCTCCGCAGAGAGATTTGTTTTGCTTGTAGTCGTTCGTTGAAATTGAAGGCGCGTCAAGCGTCTGATGGAGACCTCTTCATCTTGTCCTATCGTTATGTTCATGCCATTTCTGTCACAAGCTTTTGGCTTACGCAGCCTAATGACAGTAATTAGGACAAGATTTTAAGTATTATATGTAATTATCATTTTATTTTTATATGAACTCGAACAAATTTACTTCGGTTTCGATATGATAAACCTATGAAATTTAACTGAACTCAAATTTTACCCAAAACAAAATTTATTTTATTCACCTCGTTTCCCATAAAAATCTAGTTGTAGGGTACAAAATTTAAAACAAAATCAAAGATAATTTAATCTAGATAATATTTTCAAACTTACATCTATTTTGGCTGAGAAAAGATATCCTTCAAATAGTGTCTGCATGGAGCTGTCCAATTTTGTGAAACGTAAAAATGAATTTTCCCTCCCCCTTTTTTAATTGAATCGTGTCATGCAGAAACCGTTGATGTCTATTTTTCCAGCTTTCAGTTTTTTTATGTGAATAATACTTTCTAAAAGTTGATACAGCCAGGAAAGTGTTGCAAGGGTTCGTTTCGGGATTCAGAGATTAAGATAACCCTGAACTGAGTATTAACATCACTTTCATGGTTGTATCGCCTAACTCTGAAAAGTATTATCAACTCTAGAAAACTCAAAACTGGAAAAATGGGCATTTAATGATTTTTGCACGACAATATTCAATTAGCATTTTCAATGTTAATCAAATCGTAACACACATCTTTTGCTCTAAAAGCGGGATGCGTATAGCTTTTGGACGGAAGAATGTCTGTTTCTACCTCTTATTTTAGTTTGAGGAAGTTTTACTTTAGGAAGTTTCTATTTTCTCCCGTAATATTTATTATCGATAATCTAGTACTATTGCACTGAAAAAGAAATAATCCGGGAAAGATATACAATTTCCTGGTAGCGATTGGGAATCGCCCTTCGAATCATAACTATTGGGAAAGTTGGTAACTTTATAACATTTGCTCTTCATTATAGTAGAAGTATTCGGTATTTTAAAATTTAAGGCATGATATTTTTATTAGAGCTGCCAAGTATTTTGGCTAACTCCTCGCCATAAATTTATACAGAATTCCGTAAACTGTCAAAATTTGACTACTGGCCTAGGCATTTCCAGATAAAATGCCTGATTTGACTACTTGCCTTCGACACATCCATATTCTCTGTTCCACTAGAGTCCCTCTATACCCAGAGTTAAGACAACCCGATTATCAGCTGACTGGCAGCCGGCCTTGGCTGGCCATGGAGGCCGAAACGAGTGCACCCAGACGAACGATATTGAGGGATAAGGAACAGGAATCCTGCAATGTCTGTCACATAAAAACAACATCAACAAACTGATCAATTAAAAAGAAAATGATATTGGTTTGTGAATAATTTCTTAATCTATTTTTATTTTGGACCGATGGAAATAACAATTTACTCTTGATAAACCACAATTAGGTAATATTTTCATTATTCTTGTTCACATTCGAGGTACCGCCATCTTGGTGCACTCGTTTCGGCCTCCATGAGCGAGAACCAATCCGAATTGGATTTTTTTTAGGCCACTTTCAGTCCAATCAAAAGTGAGTTGTCTTAACTCTGGGTATAAAGGGACTCTATTTTCCACGAGAAGTGGATTGTTCAAGGATAGCTCGGGTCAAATCTGGCAATCTGGAGAGCAGCATGGCAACCGGGAGTCTGAGGCCAAGTCGCGAGGAGGCTGGTTTTCCAGTTGTGGACACGGGCTCCACATCGCTGTCAAGCCCGAGCCGGGGCCGGGGCCGGGACCCGAACAATCCTCGTTTCATCCGGACTCTTCCTGGCCCTGCTTGCCCTCCTCCAGGTTTTGACGGCAAATCGATAAATAAGCTTCGTTCGGATTTTTGTCCGACCGGAAAAGGAGGCAAATTCCCTGTCGTCTCCGAATTCCACCCGAACTCACCAATCCGCGCAGGGATTAGTTAATCCACGACCTGTTTTTCCACTCGATTTTTTTTCGCCCTTGGATATCGGCCGCGAAGGGAGTTCATGGGGATTCTATGAGCTGTCATGAGCTTTTCCTGAATTTCACGTGAAATTCCGCGGAAAATATTTCTCGCACACTTGAGTGGTTATGACATTTACGCCGCGTCGGTGCTTTATCTTGTAGTTGTGCGACGGATCCATCGTTGCAATGCATTCTATATCAAATTTTAACCTTGAAGTAGATTTTTTTGAAAAAATCGAAGGTTCAATCTTTGGATCAATAACAATTCAGGAATTCAGGAATGTCGTCGACGAAAATCATACTCTCCGGTCTGAAAATTAAGCGGACGTATTCTTCCCAATTTGCAATGGATTTCACTTCATCAACATCGATGGCTGACCGGAATATCTTATATTAAACACAAAAGTACGGTTTTCAATTGACCGCGGATATTGAGGCATCGAGATCAGTTGCAAATTTAAAAAAAAAAAAAAAAAAAAAAAAAAAAAAAAAAAAAAAAAAAAAAAAAACCAATACAATTGACTCAATTTTAAGATATTGGATTTTGATTTTCGGCACGAGGAGAAGTGGAAGAAGGTGGAGAATAAGACGACGATGAAGAAGAAAACGAAGAAGAGGAACAAGAAGGAATACAAGAGGAAGGAAAAGAGGGAGAAGAAGTACTTAGGTCCTGTCCACACGAGCGTGGTTCGAGGAACTTATTCGACGAACTGCTCAGTTTTCCGAAACTTGTTCCTTAAAACGAGGCATGCTGCCAACACGAGTTCGCCCGAACTGGAACCGGAACTTCAATAAAATACTATACAGTTATCGCAAAATAATAGGTTACCACGGCGAGAGTAACAAAAACCAACGTCAAGACACAAAGGACGTAAAAAACAAAAGCAAAAAAATTCACAAAAAAGAGACACAGATGCTCGGAGTACGGGGAAAGTTTCGGGGTTTAGAGGAAGAAGTTTTAGCTCAGCCAAAACTTGTTCCGGGAACAAGTTCCCCGAACTAAGTTCCGCGAACCGCGCTCGTGTGGACAAGACCTTAGACGTGAGCGCGAAGAAAGGAGGAGAATTATTGGGTGCAGTTGAGGAAAGAGGAGAAGTAAAAGGAGGAAAATGAGATGCTGAAGAGGAAAAAAGGACAATGGTAATCTCTTTCGCAATAAATGAATGAAAGGCGAGAAATGATGGTGCCCCTGGAGTCGGCGCCCCACGCGAGTGCGTAGTCTCGGTGCCCCTGGCCCGGGTCCGGCGCAGACCCGGGTCCCGGGCATCGACATGGAGTCCACCGAGCTCCCCGGCAGACGCTCCCGAGCGAGGACCGGGGCTGTCGATGCCGATGCCGGTCGGGTCGACCGGACCACTTAATGGAATCAGCGAGCCGGACCCCGGGCCTGGCCGCGGATGGCCGGTGCGGTAATCACACCTAGGTGCGGGTGCGAGTGCGAAACCCAAGCGCATGTCTTCCACCGGGCCTCGAGAGTCGTGCGTCCTCGGCAAGTTCCGCGCTTGCGCCGCGACTGACGTCACACACTCGCCATCAGGTAACATCCACGTCCACGTACCCGCGGAGCGATCGTAAACGCCGCAGCCGTCGCGTCTCCCTCGCCGCACAAAGGATCGAGTCACGACAGGGTCAGACAAAATTTGGAAACTTTAAACGCTCATAACTCCGGTAATACTAAACTTTGAGGTCTTAGAGTGGTTTCATCGGTTTTCGTGTAAAATTTTCTTTCAGAAGCACTCCTCAGACTTTAAAATGTGACGAATTAAACATCAACATTTGCAGTTTCAGTTCAGAATGGAGATGTTGCATGTGTGAGGGATTTGCGATTTGACTGTTGTTTCGTATGTAAAAGTTCGCGAGAAACACGATGGTGCCACTGGTTTTCTCTGAAATCAACTCCCAAGCTCAAAAAAAGCTCTCAAGTTGAGGCCAAAATGGAGGGGATATCCCACGCTATCCTGAGAGTCCACCTCTACATCAAGACAAACTCTCCATGCAAAGATAGGGAGCTAATACATTGACAGGGCTGCCACTTTATTTGGGGACTCAAAAACTGAAAACACGGCATCACTGCTAATGTATTGGCTCCCTATCTTTGCATGGAGAGTTTGTCTCGATGTAGAGGTGGACTCTCAGGATAGCGTGGGATATCTCCTCCATTTTGGCCTTAACTTGAGAGCTTTTTTTGAGCTTGGGAGTTGATTTCAGAGGAAACCAGTGGCACCATCGTGTTTCTCGCGAACTTTTACATTAAAAACAATAGTCAAATCGCAAATCCCTCACACATGCAACATCTCCATTGCATGTCCGAGCTCTCTGATTGGCTCGATCCACTGTGCGCCGCCCCCCGACCAGCTCTCTGGCTCTCTCGCCTCACTCCTGAGCAGAGTGCGGCTCCTCTACTCCAGATAAAATCCGCGCTCCATGCGCAAACCTAACGTGCTCCGCTCGTGTGTTTCTTGTGCGGTTTCCAGGTGTTTCCTCCTCATCTCGAACTGTTGTGAACTTGAGGGTGTTTTATTCGGATTTTCGGTCTAATTTGTGGTTTTTTTGCGACTTGAAGTGCCGTGATATCGAGGTTGTGTGTGCGCGAGTGTCGTGGAATCGGTTTGTTTTGATTGTGTGGGTCGTCACTGAGGATATTTACCTTCTCGTCGACAAGGACATCTCATTCGTTGGAAAGGTAGGCCGATTGCGTATGATTCAGCGTCGTTCATTTGAATAAAATGCTGTGTGTCCTCTCATTCTGCGAGGAGGACAGCGAAAAAGCCGCAACTTCACTCTAGATGTTCTTAATTTTGATGAGAAGAAATGTTTGATCACATGAAAAACGAGCGTTATCATTTTTCAGGTTTTTAAAGTAACTGTAACGTTTCATTGAAAATAATATTTGGACCGCGTTTAACAGAAAGGAACCAAGCCACATCGGCTGTTACCTACTTATTTAACTGAGGTATTTAATTTTCTACAAAAGAACGTTTTTGCGAATCTTTTTGAAAATTTTTAGGAGATCTGCCTTGTAACATGCAGAAAATTCACTGAAATTTTTAAATAAATCCGCTTCACCGTTTTCATATAATAAATTAAATTGCCCAGTTAAATTTGGCAAAAGCTGATGTGGCTTGGTTCCTTTTTGCTTAACGCAGTCCATTTGAGAAACAATGTCAATGGGTAAGCAGGTATCTCCGTTTGCGACGTTGTATACTTCCAGTCATACTTTATTTTTCTGTGGGAAACTAGTCAACGCAATTTCTTGAAAATTCCCTTGATTTTTCTTCTCCGTTGGTAGAATACTCTGTATAAATTTCAAGCCATAAAGTTGCGACTTGTCCCTCTTCGTAAAAATAAACTGTAAGCGGAGATTTTGAAACACCGCAATGGAGATACGAGGTGTCGCACTTAAGCCATCAAAATGGTTATTAAGTTTTCGTACGCTAACGCAGTACCTATGTATTGGAGACGAATGCAAAATCTGGAATGGATTCACTAAGATGCGTTTTTGCTTTGCACGGTGGTACCTACTCTTCGGAACTCCGTAATCCGTATGCGTTTGGGCGCGGAGGCAATATTTTCACGGAAAACTGCAATTATGTTTCCTGAAAATATGTCCGGCTATCGTTAGGCGACGCGAAAAAAAATTGCAACGATAGTGTCACAAACGGTTCTGTAAATATTGTTCAGAACAATTTTCTTCCACAGTCGTACAGGCGATAGTTGTAGAGTGAAAATTCGTATTCAGGCCGAAAATGTACACTTAAAACATGCGCATATTTTAACCTTCAATATTTCTCTCTTCTCTCTTTTGACTTATTGAAGTCTCCCTTTAATCCTGAGCTTTTAGGCAGTAATTAAAGTAGAAAAAATCAAAGTGAACTCGTTCCTTATTCACCTTGATTTTATCTCACTATTTGGTAAAAAGCAATTCAGTTGTCTTTTTCTACATAGAAGCAGTTATACTTGGACGAAGTAAAACCTTCGAGCATCTTCTATTCAAGCGCCAAAACCGGTACTGAGATCACCCATTTCTGGGCCACTCATTCGTGCACATGATGCACTCAAGCTGTAATTATTGCTCATCTGTTTTGGTCTTATTTCAATCAATATTGCAGTGCCGCTCATTGTAGCGGAGACAGAATCCGATGACGCACTCCTTCAAGTATATTTGAGCGTCATAAGAGAAGTAAAATTCTAAATAAACAAATTCTGCTCCTCGTTTGCCTACAGCGCCAGATCTTTCGTGATAGGAGAAAGAGACTGTATATGGCTGACAGAAACTGCATGATGTGCGATGCACATGTACGTGTGCATGAACATGTATCAGAATGCTGAAATTTGTACCTTGTCTAGTGGTCCATGTATTTAAACGATCAAAACATTTTTTGAAAAATCAACAATGTCCTGATAAAAATCAGTAAAAGTTTACTTCGTCGGCACAATAGGCACCGCTAGAATTAAGTCACGGTATAAGAAAAACAAGCGAAGCGCCCTCAGTTAGTTTTGAATGCGACAAACTCTGTACAACTTTCATTTTAACTCTTACATGCAACTATTCGAGCTCCACGGATGTCCGTGTTGCATACGCACGTAATTGAAGGCGTTTTGACTACCGAGACACTCACCACTTCACCCGCGCCGCCCGCGGCACTAAAGGCGGACTTTATTACGAGGAACTCAAATGGCAGAGCCCTCTTAGTTCTTCGTTTATGTTACAAATATATCTCCTAAGCACGAACAGTTGCGTACAAACGTATGATGGGGATGTGAGTATCTTTTGTGCTTCAGTCTTCATATTGCGATGTGCAATTTGCAGAGCAACTATTCATGCCTGAGAGATGCTTCCGAAGTATAGATGAAGAATTGAAGACTTATTGTTATTTGGATTCTCACAGTAAAGCTCGCCGCCCAGTGAAGCAAGCCTCTCAGAGAAGTCCTTTTGGATATATATGTATTAGAGCCTGCTCATGAATGACTAATCGACATTGCAACTACGAAAGATCCTATGTGGATGTGTCAGAGCTGCGACACAAAATGCCCAAATACCAGGTCTTGTCACTCTATTGAAGAACTTGTTCTTTTCGCACGTGACTCGGTGATTGTGGGAACAAGCATCTCATTTCAGAAAATGTGGAAATAGCTACACTTACATTCTAAGGTGGAATGACTGATGAGCAATGTAGCGTTGCCAAATTTCTCGTGAAAAGAGCACTGAGAAAAAAAGTTCGGTAAATCCGAACTAGTTTGGATCATATGGAACCACGATTTTGTTCGGTACACACAACCGAATTATTCGGTCTGTTCAACCGAATTGTTTGGTTTGTGCAACCGAACCATAATAAATTCTTACAGTTCGGTTCAGTGGACCGAAAAGTTCGGCTGAGCAGACCAAATACTTCGGTCGTGTGTACCGAACGAAATCTTGGTTCCATATGAACCAAACTAGTTCGGATTTACCGAACTTTTTTTCTCAGTGAGGATTTTCCGGGAAACTTGGGAAAATTCTCCTTCAAAATTTTCCGGATTTCCGTTCATTTTGCAATTTAATTCGTTTTACTCGAAAACTTCAAAACAAAATAATTATTAGATCACTCAAAAATTTGGCATTGGACATGAGACAACATTGGGATGTGTATATGGCGTTCTTCTGCGACAGACCGCGAGGGGAACAAGTTGACAATCAAGACAGTGACCTAAATTTTCTAGTTTCTCGCGTTACAAACAAAGTCGAAAGTTATGCAGATAGCGCGTTACGTCTCGCCAACCTGCCAGTCGGGCTAATGGAGACAGTGACGATCTCGCAAGTTGGCAACGCTGGTCCTGGTCCGAATAGTACATATCCAACGAGATTTTATAGGCTATACCTCACCCAGACTTAACCCTAGCCCGATGGACTTGGGTCTTTCACATTCGAGTCAGTATATTTCGAATCCGAATAAGAGAACAAGAAATATTATGAATTATGAAGCTAGAAGTATAAAGAACGGAAGGAACAAAACAAGGAATGAGAAAAAGAAGGAGAAGAGCAAGAAGAAGATACAGAAGAAGAGGGAGAAAAAGAGGATGTGAAAGAAGATGAATTGTAAAAAAGAGGAAGAAAAATGGAAATATAAGCAGTAGAGGGGAATCAAGCAGGAAAGGAAAGAGAAGTATAAAAAAAGAGAATGAGTAAAAGAAGAAGTGGAATCACAAAAAGTGAAGGAAGAAGAAGAAGAAAAAGATAAAGAGAAAGCGAAAGTGGACGAAGAATAAGAGGAAAAGAGATGACCTAGAGAAAATTCCTCTTCCTTCCTTCCTTCCTCTCTTTCTTCTTCTCTTTTTTCCCTCAACTTTTCCCTCCTCTCCCTCTTTTTCTCTCTCTTCTTCTGTAATTGTATTATCATTATGTTTGTTATCCACTGATAGCATGGAAGACAAGACCTTTTGGTCCTGTTGCCGCGACTTAAATGAATATATTAAAGTGTAAAAATTTTAAATCCTCCTCTTCCAATTTTTCGTTTTCTTCATCTTCCTCTCCCTCTTTCTCTCTCCTTATTATTATTCTTCCTTTTCTTCTTCCCCTCTCCCTCTTTTTCTCTCTCCTCTTTTTCCCCTCTCCTCTTTACTTCTTTCTTTCCTCACCTTTCCTTTTCCTTCTTCCCCTTCTTCTTACACTCTTACTCTCCTCCTCTCGTCCTCCCATGCACCCTGATCTGTCTTAAGTTAGGAGCTGTTAGAGTCGTCGAGTCTGTTGGACCAGAGTTAAATGGAAGGGGCATGAGTTTTACGAACTCGCGAGTAGCCTGGCAATAACCACTTATCCACACCAATCTCCCACATGAAGTCACGCGGTTCTTGCCCAGCAGGGTGGAACGCCCGGACGGGCCACGACACCGGAATGACCGGGACCCGGCCCATCCAAATATTTAAATTGGAAGGGCAAACAGCGCATCCGAATCAGTCGATACTAAAACCGCACTTGCTCGTTATCTGTTGAACTCCGGGACGCATGCTTTATCATGGAGCGTAGGGCTCATTGTACAGCGGACATGTTCGGTTTTCAACATGGACCGTTTCGTTTTGTAGTGTGGGCTGAGTACTCTCGGTGCTCGGGCATTCGTACGAGAGAATGTGAATTGTACGTAAAAGAACGTACGGTACGTACGCCCAAGCGTGGATTTAAAATGGCGCGTATCCGCCGAGCGCCCGGCCGGTACCAGACAGCCTCCACCGTCACCAAGAGCCTGTCTCGAATAAATAATATGTATTTACCGACTGCGAGCCTCGCCGCAGGTTGACCAGCTCCAGCGCATCGGTGTCACATTTTATCTCATGTCCCTCGGAGTGGAACTTCAGAAGCTCATGAGTATCAGCGACCAATGAAAGTGATGGAAAAATTCGCACAAATGGACCGCGTTAAACAGAAAGGAACCAAGCCACATCAGCTATTTCCAAATTTAATCGGGCAATTTAGCTATTTCCAAATTAAATCGGGCAATTTAAGTTTTTACATGAGAACGGTTGCGCGGGTTTTTGTGCAAAATACAGTGAATTTTCTTAATAACACAAAGCAACTTCCATTAAATTTTCAAAGGAATCCGCACAAAAGCTCTCTCGTAAAAAATAAAATTTCCCCGTTAAATTTGGCAATAGCTGATGTGGCTTGGTTCCTTTCTGTTTAACGCGGTCCAAATCTTCGTTCCCCTCACAAAAGAACGTAACCACATTTTGATGTTGCCAAATTTCCCTCGGCAAATTGCATTTTTACCGGGAGAATCTTGGGTATTCTTAACTGTGAATTTCACTGATTTTGCCCCTGATCTCACCCAAAATGAGAAAAATTTTTAACTTATATTGTACAGGTACATTTTTCATATAAATTGAATTGTTTAAGTCAATTTTGCATCCTTGGAATGGAGTTACGTCTCATCGTTCAGAAAAAGACGAAATGACTAGCTTATGAAGAAAAAATTTCGGATATACGAAGCATAACGTTCATTAAGCACTGGAAAAAAGTCTCGTGGATCCAGCGTCTAGACTGTTATTTGACAAGAAAAACGCATATTCTTGATTCACGCGGATTTTTGCTTGAATCGAGAGCCCAGCTTCTTCATATAAGGGGATTTCCTTATGATTCGAGCAAAACTCCCATTGACTCAAGAATTCTTTTTCTTGTTAAATTTTTTAACAGCCTGGACTCTGGATCCAAGAGACTTATTTTTCCAGTGATCACTTCTCAGTTTATAGGACTGAGCCCTCGGTTAGTTACGCGTCTGTCAATCTCTTAGGTCGGAAAAACTGAAGTTTGTTATGGAATGAGTTCCGTATGAACCCAAGTTTTCCGGATCGTTGAACTATATCTTCGGTTCGTAGAACTGGGCCTATACGGTCCGTAGAACCAAGAAGCACCTATCAACCCCTTTTTGGTTCGTGTAACCGAGGTTATTTTTTGCATGAGATGCACTCAAAAACTTTGAAAAAGAGTCGCGAGGCAAAATTCTCTATGTGGGCTTTTGACTACCTCGACGGAAATTTCAAATCGAAGAAGTTTCATAGAATTTTGAAGTCAAGAGAGTATCAGAGAGAAGTGTGAAATTCTAGTCGTTTTTCCGTGGGTTCCAACTCTTGAGAAAAACATGAAGTGGAAAACAGAAAAATTTGAGCGTATCATTCTTCTTTGAAAGCGTTTGATGTAACAATACTTTACCTTTTCCAAAATCACACACATAAAACAAATATTTTTAATCGAAAACATTGATTTGCGTTCGCCTAATTTTTGCACTGGTAGGGAACCAAGCAATAATTATTATTCTAGCTTATGTCTTTCCAATTTTAGGTCAGCATAAGTGGTATTTCTGAGCTTTTTCACGATGTTCTCTTTTTATGAATTGTAAATTTCGAAAAGGCAATTTGGCACCATTGCAGCCATGCCAACGCTTTTAAATATTCGCAGGTCCTCATGTGAAGAGTACGTGTATACTGCACCTAAAACTATTTAACGTCCTGCCTCATTAGGTTTCGCGCGCTGGCAGTCAACAATCCACAATTAGTTATATTCTTCGAAATTATTCTCGTTGAATTGTTTGCTGGCAACGCAATAATTTAAATGCCGCCTAATTGTCTATTGTTGCTTCCGCGTTGCCGAATATTGCGCCAACTTTACTGGTCAACTCGAATTAGTCGGTAAAGATGCAAGCTTTTATTCGTGCTTTACAAATGACTCGACGCAGAGCCTGGTTTATCGCATCCAGTGGCGTGGCGTGCTTTGCGATACATCGATTGATCTGTCATTTAAACCTATGGAAAAGGATCGATAAACAGGGTGTCCGCAGCGAACACCTTAACAATCGATTCTTTACCACAGATTCAAATGGCATAACAATCGATACATCGCAATTCACGCCACGCCACTGATCGCGTCATAGAATAGCAAACCTAATTCCGGCGCACTTTCAACAAAGGAAAAAAAATGATCCGATGAAAATTTCAGTTTTCTAGTCAGTCACCGATTACCAGCAATTTCCGATAATCTCACCGTCCATATTTTCATCCAATTTATTGACAATTTTTACCCTAAGTGATGACCATGTTGGATATCAGGTGAATAAGGTGGAAAAAATTCCGGAGCATCATTGCTTATCGGTAACTGCCGGAGAAATGGTATATTCGCCTGTTTTTCCCGTCTTTTGCTTCAAAGAAATAGTACTGTGAAGCAGGGCCGGATTCACCTACTTGCCGCCCATGGACCGCCTATATTTTGCCGCCCCCTTCTCATTCGCTTTGAAACTCGATAAAAACCATCAAATGAATGTGCCAGCGGGGGAAGGGTGCATAAGACGCATTTACTCGTGTTGAACACATTTTTTGGGAAAGCCCTGTCAACACTACTAGCAAAAGTTCACGAAACTTTGCGCGAAAGTTAAGTTCCGTAAACCTATATCTCTGTGTGGACAAGGCCTTCCATTCATAAGAAATGAACGAAAAAATTATGAAAGAACAAACATAAATGTGGTTCAATGATTTTAATTTCCGCCGCCAAGCCGCGTAGACCGCACCGTGTTTGACGCAATGCGTGAAGCATTCACGCAGTCTTGTAGGCGCTACGCGTTTCACGCTGACCGCACTGTGTTTGGCGCAATGCGTGAAGTATTCATGCGGTCTTGTAGGTGCTAAAATGTGTTACATGCCGAACGCCGCGCCGAGGGCTTCTCCTTTTCATCTCAAGTCCTCGTTATCATTTCTCTCCAAGTCGCGCCGTTCTAGCCAAATTGCGTGTTTGATTTCTCTCGTAACTCGACTCATTGAGGGTGCTGTCTCTTGTATCACTAAGAGACGACAAAATTAGAAATTACTATACTCTCAGGAAATGAGAGATTTTGACGCCTTTTCTCGTTTGTAATTTGTTTTTATAAATCCGATTTTTTTTATACCTACACTTTAAAAAATTGCAAATTTTTGCCGCCCCTTAGATTTGCCACCATGGGCCGCGGCCCATGTGGCCACCCCCTTAATCCGGCCCTGCTGTGAAGAAGATTATTACCAATTTTCTCGGTAGTTATACCGATTATCGGAATTGTTTCCGTAATTTTGCCGTGTTGCCACTCATTATGCCAACTACATTGACGTTACCAGACACGGTAAACTAGTAATGACTATAAGATAAGCAATATGTAATAATGATGATCAGGAAGTTTTTGGCTTAATACTAACAAAAAAACTTCTGTTCATATTGAACACTGAAGTTTTCGATGCGCTGTGCTGTAACCTGAGTTTTCGTCAGCTCCACTGGGACTCGTATTCTTCACCGAAGTTCGGTTATTTGAAACGAAATGCAGTTTCTGTGACCGAAATCGACGGCTACCTGAACCGAAAACTTTAAAGTTTCGTATGAACCAAAGTTCAGTCCGCGTAACAATTTACGAACCAGATTTTTTTCCTCTGTGTAAAATTTACCCGGTTTAAAATGAGAAACTTTGTCGAATACTGATTCCGATGGAAAAAAAACAACAAAAACCGAGCTACGCTGGTGATTGGCAAGGTCGTTTCGTATTAAAAAAATAATTTCCCGAAAAGAATAGAGGAGAAAATAATGAGCGGGCGAGAAAGACGTCTAGCTCGACTGAAGCACGTGAGAAGTTCTCTTTGAGACGTGGCTCATGCCCGGATAATCAAAAATTAATTTTTAAATTAAGTCGGCGACTTCATTAGGCACACGGGGCCACCAGGCCGCTGGTGCGAGTGATAAAGCGAGGGGGGGGGGGGGGGGGGGGGGGTTCTCGGCTCGTAGGTGCAAGGAGACTCCGACTGTTCGAAGACACAATGCCGTGCGCCATGCAGCGGCCACATACCAAGTGTGCCGTTATCAAAATTTAACCTCGGGATATTCGCGACCTTCGAATGTTCGCACACAACTCCGCCGTGCTAAGGAAGAACGTCGTATGAACATTCGAGAGTTGCCAAATTTCCCTTGATAAAACGTGTATTTTTGACGACATTCATGCAAATTTTTCTTCGACATTTTCTGATATTTTAGATTAAATTTCGCACAAAATTGTCTAAGAGTTTTGGGGGGAAAATATTCACAATTTTCCCAGTAAATTCGGTTTTTATCGGCGGAAACTTGGCAACGTCTGAAGGTTCATACGGCGTTCTTCCTTAGCACGGCAGAACTGCGGGCCCGATCGAGCAGCTCGCCGTGCTTTCAATGGATCGTTTTCGATAGAGGTTCGACGTATCGTTCGTGTCAAATCAATAGAAGATAACCTCAAACAAATTTTTTTTTTTATTTTAGTCAGAAAAGCTGAAATGGAGAAAATGTCTAACAATGTCATGTTTCATTCCCATTGGTACTCAAAAGAATAAAAAATCTATCACAAAAGACCCGTTCCCTCAGATTTCTAAATTGACTTTTGAGGTATGTTTACTAGTTGAATCGATCGATATCGATACAATCACCTGTTTGATGTATCAAATACGATCTACTTGTAATATCCCTGACAATAGAACGTAACTAACACATCAGTGTTGGGAAATTCCCATTTGCAGATTGTATTTTTACCGGAAAACTGAAAGGCGTCCTGAACTGAGGATTTCACTGATATTTATACTGATTATTCCGTGAAATTAGCGAAATTTTGAAAAGAATTAGCCTGATCATATTAATTTCTGTGAAAAACAAAGACTGCACACTCTGAGTCAATTTTGCAACCTTGGTATGGAGTTACATTCCTCTTTCTGGTAGACACCGCATTACCTAATTAGAAATCTGTGAATTAACTAGGTTTGGATGCAACTATTCGTGTTCTCTGGATTGCCGTGTTGCATACACAAAAATTGCAGGCGCTCTGGTTTTCTGAAGTACAACGTATGGCTGTGGTTGTAAGTTCTCAAGAGTTTTCTACGTTGCACTCACAATCGTGTTTGCTTTGAAGATGAGTCGTGTAGCATTGCACTATGGCGGTGTTGTAAAATGGTGAAAATTACGGCAATGTTTTTGTTGGAAAAATTGTGGAAATGACATCCGCGATGCCTTTGTGGAAAATTTGCACCACTTGGCATCGCTACCGTGATGCAACACGGCCCATCCGAACTTTGAGGAGTTTATGGTAAACACGATTGTAAATGCAACGTAGAAAACTCTTGAGAACTTACAACCGCAGCCATACATTGTATTTAAGAAAACCAGAGCGCCTGCAATTTTTGTGTATGCATCACGGACAGTTGCATCCAGACCTAGCCGTTGAGAATATCCGGCTGCATTCAATTTTCCCCCTTTGTGATGGTAAAATGTGGCTCTCGTTGCACTCATATGTAGTCGTTGCACGAATTGTTGCCGTCGTTGGGCGGTTCGAGTATTTAATGAAAACAAAAAATAAATAAATTAATAAGGATGTAAATAAATTGGAGATTTTTCATACATTTTACACTCTGAACCCTCTGCTGAATTTTTTTACTTGCTTGGAAATATGTGAAAATTGTATCTTATCAGTCATTTACCATCCGTTGTAAGATCAGCGTTGCCAAACAGTGTGAAATTTATCGGCAAAAATGAGCGGCATTACGAAAACGGTTCAATATACGTCACGACCGGTTAATAAGCATTTCACAACACTTTTGAATGCAAATTGAGCCAAAATCCCGTTTGGGAGGAGATGGCAAGAGAGTGGACAGTGTCATACGGGGGAAATCTCACTGCTCCTGAACTAACATCCCTAGATAGAGGCATGCATCCGCGGTGGGTGACGGCTTGTTGGAGTAGTTCGCACCTGCTGTTGCATTCGCTGCCAGGTTATGAGCGCGTCCCGGTAGTTTTGAACAGTGGCGTGGCGTGCTTTGCGATATATCGATTGTTGTGCCATTTAAACCTATGGTAAAGAATCGATTATTAAGGTGTTCGCTGCGAACACCCTGTTTATCGATCCTTTTCCGTAGATTTAAATGGCATAACTATCGATATATCGCAAAGCACGCCACGCCACTGGTTTTGAAAGCTCACGAGCTGACGAGGCGTGGCTGAAAGTTCGAAGTCATTCAAGTGCGGTTACTCCGGCCAACAATGAGTGACGTTAATAAGTTCATCGGTCCTAACGAATTGTTTGTCGCCGCGCGGTCCGGCGGAGCAATAATACCTGCCCAAGTGCATTTTCCTCGACTTTATCGAGCGTAGTGCCGCACAATGGATCGAGTCCATTGGAAAAGTCGGATAACATTTGGAAACTCTAAACGCTTATAACTCCGTTTATACAAAACTTTGAAGTTCTAAAAGTGGTTCCATTGGTTTCCTCGTGAAATTTTCTTTCAGGAAGCACTCCTCTAAGTTTAAAGTGTGACGAAATAAATATAAGAATTTGCGGTTTTAGTGAAACATTTCATGTCCGACCGCTCTAATTGATTCGATCCACTGTGTGTCGCCGCGTTCAACTACTTATCTGGCCGAGGCCGGAGGCCACCCTTGAAAGATTTTCCCATGTAAATGTGTGTAACAATTCTAATGGACCACTAGACAAGGTACGAATTTAAGCAATCTGATACATACTTCTTAACCAGATTTTCACGTAAAACACGATTCACACGACGAAAATTACTGAAATCAACTCCTAATACGAAGATATTAACGTTTTTATTACACATTGGTTACGAGGAATTTGAGCTGCCCGCTCACAAGAAACTCAAAGCTCTACGTGATTCAAATCGCGCACTACAACAGTTTCAGCAAGCTTCTCAATCAAGCAATGTTCATTTCCCACTACGTGTTGTTCAAACTATAAGCAATTTTCTGTAGCTGAGCCAAAGCGTCAAGATCGAGGTTGCCAGATTTTTATATCGCAGAGACTGTCATGATAACGTTTATAGCGTGCGATGTGAATCACGTAGAACATTGAGTTTTCATGAGCGGGTGGTTTGAATTCACGCATCAAGAATGATTAATTATCTTCGTAAGGTATTGATTTCGGTCATTTTCGTTGTGCGCATCGTGTTTTACATGAAATTTTGGTTACGAAACACTTAACAAAATGCTGAAATTCGTACCTTGTCTAGTGGTCCATTATTGACTCATGCAGGTTGGTAAACATAAAATTTTGGAGCTTGGAGTGTAGCCCTTCGAAGTTAAAAGCATCGTGACAATGTCTTCGCATTTAAGACAAGAGAGGAGTCTCAGAGAAGCGCGCCGACAAATTATTGACAGTGAAAATTTTGAAAACAATTTGCTGATTCTGCGTATGGGAAACTGAACAACAAACCACCCAGCGCGCAGAAATGTCATACTTATTTAGAAGCCGCATGTAAAGTGCGCATCTTGGTTTGGATGCCGATCTACTTCAACGACCAGTGGTGTGGCGTGCTGGCGATATATCGAATGATCTGCCATTTAAACCTATGGAAAAGGATCGATATACAGGGTGTTCGTAGCGAACACCTTAGTAATCGATTCTTTACCATAGGTTTAAATTACATATCAATCGATATATCGCAATTTTCGCCACACCACTGTCAACGACTAATTAGCCTAGACCGAAAATTCAGTTGCGTGGCGTGCTTTGCAATATATCGATCAATTTGCCATTTAAACCTATGGAAAGAAGCTATAAACAGGGTGATCGCGCAACAAACGCCTTATAATAATCGATTTTTTACCATACCTTAAAACGGGTAAATATCGATAATCGATCACCCACGCCTAGCCACTGCGAAAATTCCCTTGTACCAGAACCAAATTTTAGCGGCTCTGGTGCTTGCACTAGAGCTGCTATTCCGGACGGTCCCAGCTGGGGAGTATCATTGGACCATGTTACATTGGAGAGACCGCGCGTTGGTTGATGGGAATCGGCGCCATTTTCTGCTGTTTAGGGGGGACTGATTTTATTTTAATTGATATCTTTTTCCTGTGAGCGAATGCTATGTTGTGTAGTGTATTTTTGGAATCATGGTGATACTGTCAATAATTCAAAACGGGTCTGTGCTTTAATCTCGCACTGGAAAAAATGTACTTTACGTTTAAAATTTGAAAATTCAAATCTATAAGTTTTCGCGCTTTTTTCGAAGAATGCCGTGGTTGGAGCTTCCTAGTCATACTACTCGACATCAGCTGATAGCAAACAAAGGTTACCAAGGAAACCGTAAACGCGTAACAACTACCTACCGTCGCCAGAGCCGCTTTCCGACGCGAATGCGTTGGAGCTTCCTGCTTGTTTTCTCTCTTCGGAGCAGACACCATCATATCTAGCAGCCTCTACATTTTCTAGAATTTGAACGGAATGCATTTTGCAGTATGGAACTTGGATTTCTGGGTCATCCATAAAAGTGCTGATTTGCATAGTGAAACCAATACTGGAAAAAAGAAACATTGGATCTAGAGTCCAGACTCTTGAAAAAATTGACAAGAAAAAATACTCTTGATTCAATCAGATTTTTGCTTGAGCCAAAACGGGATCCGCGCAAATTAAGAGGCTTGGTTCTTGATTTAAGCTAGATTCTGATTGAATCAAGAGTACTTTTTCTTGTCAATGTTTCTAAGAGTCTGGACTCTAGATCCAATGTTTTTTTTTTTTTTTTTTTTTTTTTTTTTTTTTTTTTTTTTTTCCCCAGTGAATGGTACGTACGTTGTTACAAAAATGAGCTAGAAATTAGTAATTCCAATTTGTAAATTTCGGTCCAAGTGTAGCCCAGTAACCAGCACCATTCTTTTTTATCCGCGAGTGACGGGTGGAACACAGCAACTAGTTCCCGCGGCATCCCGCCAAAACAAGAGAGAGCTCTCTGACGGACGCGCCGCGCCAGATCTGCCAATAGTGGTCGTCGCCGGTTGGGTATTCAGAGCCACGGTCGGTCGGTCGGTCGGTCGCCGGCCAAGTTACCTTTCAGCAACACTCCACAGTCAACGGCGGCGCGGCGCCAGGGAGCGTTTGTAAATATAAGAATACTACTAGGGGGCTGTGCCCCCTGGCCGCTACGCGGCCCTGTTAACACTACTAGCAAAAATTCGCGGAGCTTGGCGCGAAAGTTAAGTTCCGTAAACCTGTCTCTGTGTGCACAATGCCTTCCATTAATAAGAAATGAACGAAAAAATTATGAAAGAACAATCAAAAATGTGGTTCAATAATTTTAACTTCCACCGCCGCGCCGTGCTGATCGCCGTGTTCGGCGCAATGCGTGAAGTATTCCTACACTCTTCGAATTTTGAATTCAATTTTGAATATTTCTTATCTGTTCAGCATGAATATCGGGCGATTTTTATAGAAAAAATCCAGTTAGTCGGTATTTTTTTTTGATGGGCGACGGACCTATTCTTAAGCTTCCCAAAATATCGTATTCAATCAGGAGAAATTTAGCAACGTGTGAACGTTCATAGTATTTCCTCAGTCTGGCAGAACTCACCCGGGCAGTCGGCGAACATGCCGCATCTGCCTTATGCATTCTGCAACTTTGCCCGCGGAAATCCCATGAATATCTGAGCTTACATTGCCTACCTACTCACCGTGCTCGCCGTAAGAACATCATTATGTTGCCAAATTCTTTTCTAGGCGAATTTTATTTAGAGGTTCGGTACTAATTTTGTGCCCGAACCTCCGACCTGCCACTCTATTTGAGTTCGGAACTTCCGATTCGGTGACCAACGAATCGCAACGTTGGTGCGTGATTTTGGTACCACCTCGCGAGGTGGTTCTAAAAAAGGTTCGATCTATCGAAAACAAATGGATCTGATTGGTCGAATCTGGTCATAACGGTGTCCTCTGGTGTCGGTAATTGATGAGACAACTCGGGACACAAGAGGTTCGGAACATTCAATGAAATTCGCTTTGTGATAAAATATGATTTTTCGAGGAAATTATGCTCATTGCTCTTTGAAATTTCCAGATACTTTGGACTAAATTATTGGGATTAACATTTTGTGGAAAATCGGAGGAGAAATAATATGGTCAAGGTTCTCTGAACATTCGTTTCTTATCGTAAAAACTTTGACAACATTTAATACTGCCGCGCGTGCTACGGAAGAACTCCGTATGAGCCTTCAAACGTTGCCACATTTCCTTCGATAGGACCTTAATTTACTGAGAAAATAGTGTGCATTTTTTCTTCAATTTTTTCAGACAATTCTGTTTGCAATGTCGTCTAAAATGTTTGAAAATTTCAAGGAAAAATACGTATAACACTGGAAAAAAAACACATTGGATCTAGAGTCCAGACTCTTGAAAACATTGACAAGAAAAAATACTCTTGATTCAATTGGATTTTTGCTTGAATCAAAACGAACTCTGCTTAAATTAAGAGGCATGGTTCTTGATTTAAGCTAGATTCTGATTGAATCAAGAGTACTTTTTCTTGTCGATGTTTTTAAGAGTCTGGACTCTAGATCCAATGTGTTTTTTTTTCCCAGTGAATCGTTCTCAAAAATACATGTTTTATCCAGGGCAATTTGGCGACTCTCGAATGCTCATGCGAAGTTCTTCCTTAGCACGGCAGAATTGATCTTACGATGTTCTACCTGAGGACATCAGTCCACATTCTGCGGCAATGCGTGCGCTTGTGGCAACTGCCCGCTCTTTTGCCTCTGCGCCTTGTAAATGATGGTGCTCCCGGCTAAAATCCAGAATGAAACCGGGGACCGCATCCAGGTAGGGGCCGGGATGGGGGAGGGGGGGTAAGTGCCCGGTTGAAATATTCGCCCTGTTAACTCCATCAACCGGTTAACCTGCCGTCTGCCATTGAAAAAATGCTCTCTTGAACTTAACAAATGGTAGGCAGTTAAGCAGAACCTCGGAATCTGTTCAGTCGCGCACATACTAGATAGCTCGGCTTGAGGTGAAAATCGCGCAAATATACACATCGCAATGGTTTATTACTTTCAACTCTTTGACTTCCCAAATTTCTACTCTTTATTTTTGTGGCCATGAGTATAATTTGGATCGCGGTTAGCAGAAAACGCGGATACAACGCGATTACAGTGGTTGCAAAAGAGTGGAAACCTGCGCGGCGCAGTTGCTTTCGCGCCCTGCACTGCCTTGCTAAGGAAGAACGCCGTAAGAACATCTCAGAGTTGCCAAATTTCCTTCGCTAAAGTGTTTATTTTAAAGAAAGTTCTGAATATTTTTCCTCGACATTTTCAGGAACTATAGGTAAAATCGGTAACAAAATTATCTGGAAATTAGAAGAAAAATGTTCATAATTTTACCAAGAAATTCGTGTTTTATCAAAGGAAATGTGGCATCGCCTGAAGGTTTTTCCTTGGCCTGGCAGTGCTTGGCAGACCCGCAGCTTAAATCTGGTCGTCGCGCACGGAGAAAAAACTTCCTGCATGGGACCTGAAGTTGCGGTCATATGGATCTCTGAAGTTTTCTGATCACGCATCCAAAAACTTATGGTCGAGCTGCCGAAGTTCGGGTCAGACATCGAGGCACCTCGGTATATACCGGAGTACTTCAGATGTATGAACCGAACCCTTCGGTAAATATCGAAGTACTTCAGATGTCCGACCCGAACTTCGGAAGCTGGACCTCAAGTTTTTAGATACGTGATCCGAAAACCTCAGAGATCCATATGCCCTGAACTTCGGGTCCCACGCACGAAGTTTTTTTCTCCGTGCGGGGAGGAATGCGCGTCGAGCTAGGAGGCTTTAGGTAGGCTGTCGAAATATGCAAAGTATCGTAAATTTTACATTTAAAAATGTATGGACATGTGCACAATCCGGCACCACCGCGATGAAAGCCCGGAAATCCTCCCATTCATTGTCATCGTTTCCGGGCAGTCGGTGACGCCGCGGGTGGATCGGACGGTGTGAAACAAAAAAAGTTTATCTAAATTTGAGCGTGAGCCCTTACTCCTGCACGACCGGCGTTCATATCGACCCTCTTGTCCGATTCGACGTGGTTCGTGGTTCGATGCCCGGGTGCGCTCGAAAAAACCAACTCCCCGGACGACGAACACGTCAATTGACAGTTTTTATTCACTCCCAGCGGTTTCCATCATGAACTTTCGGTGACCGTTCGAATCTATTTCCTTTCCGTGCCGTGTGGGTGGTACCTCGGCGGAAGGACTGATTATTAATTGGTCACCCGCTATATGCATGAAAAAAATCTCGGCTCATCATGGAACACTACAATCGAGGGGCTTCCAGGACAAGGCGCGTAAAAGCAGTTTTTGAAAACATTTAGATAGTAATGATGACAAATAAAACTAGTCTGAATGCATATTTTTGAAAAATTCCCTCCCAAATTCCAATTTTTAGGCTTCAAAATGTCAGTTTGAACTTTCTTTTCGCCGTAAGGATCCATGTAATTTTGAAACTTTGGCCAGGGCTTTTTATTGTCTCATCTTGCCGACTTATTTTCCACCAGTTTCAATTTTCGGCTCGTAAGTTGAATTGTTTGTAACATTTCTTTAACAGTGGCGTGACGTGCTTTGCGATGTATCGCTTGATCTGCCATTTAAACCTATTGAAAAGGATCGATATACAGGGTGTTCGCAACGAACACCTTAATAATCGATTCTTTACCATAGTTTTAAATGAGGAAACATGAAAAATCGATCATTCACGCCTCGCCACTGATAAGGATACCTCAGTCGATACATTTTTAAATTCATCCAACAACTTTAAACCGAGTAACTCTGGCAAACTATGAACCAGGTATACAAAAGAGGAAAGAATAAGTTCCCGATAAAACCCCGCAAGTACGAGACCTGAAACCCATAAAATTGCTCCAAGTTGTGTTTGATGTTCCAACGTAAAGCCATAGAAACCTCAGAGGGGTGTAAACTTTGCACAAAAAAGCTATTCTGTTCCTCTTACCTGAACCTTTCCGGGGGAAAGGGAAATAATTACGATGTTAAAAACACAAAGAAATCAAGACCCAGGGCATGGACCCGCCAAGTTGGAGGGAAAACAAGTTTCAGTTTCTGTAGCGCGGGTTTGATTTTCATCTCTCCCTTTTCTCCTCTCTTCCCACCTCTGGCTCTGTGCTGAGGAGAAACGCTGTATGAACATTCAGGTGTTGCTAAATTTCTTCCGATTAAATATTTATTTTTGAGAAAAGCTACGAATATTTCCCTTCGGAACTTTTAGACACCATGGAGTAAAAATAAGAACAAAATTCCCTGAAAATTGCATTCATGAGTAGTCAAAAAGGTTTCCACAACCTCGTATTTTATGAGAGGAATTTTGATAAGATTCGAATGCTGTTACGGCATTTTAGTGTCGTTCAGTATGGCAGTTTTCCATATTTTCTCAGCCGCCTCGCATCGCACAGTGGAACGAGTAAATTGGAGAAGTCGGACATGAAATTTTCGACTAAAACTGCAAATTGTGATGTTTAATTCGTCACATTTTAAATTGTGAGGGGTGTTTCTTGCAGTAAATCTCACAAGGAAACCAATAGAACGACTTTTAAAATGTCAAAGTTTTGATTTGACGGAGTTATAAGCTTTGAGAGTCTCCAATTTTTTTCCGACCACTCCCATCGACTCGGTCAACTGTGCGTCGTGGGACGTAGCCGGGCTGCAACGCAAAGTTGCGGCTCATTTATTCATGGCGCAGTTGCACAGTTCGTGCCCGCGCACTTCTACTCTCGGCTTAAACGAGCTTTGAGCTTTTAGTTAATGTTGTAATCAAAAGTTTCGCAGAGGCTGTCCGTCGTGTGTTCGCAGTTCTGCCGGAGGCCAAACTACAAGCCTCCTGGGAACATTCAATTGTTGCAACAAGACTATTAAAGAGGGATCCTTGATCTCTCTTGGATCTTGTATACGTTTCTTCCAAAAGCTCCCAAAAGCTCATGATTGTCTAGGTTTTGCTGCTTCACGATTCTGTGATGTCACTGTCTCGATGAACTCGGCTATTCTACGACGGACTACCACACGGGGTTCGAATCATACAGCCTTTCTTAATCATTATTGCACTAAAAGTAAGTTGAAAGGTTGAAAATGTCCGGACCAAACTATATTACCTAGATAGGATGAGTATGAACTCATCTAGGTAATATAGTTCGGTCCGGACATTTTCAACCTCTCGACTTATTTTTACTGTAATATTGATGAGGAAAGGCTGTGTAATTCGTGGTGTGATTCTGTGTGATTCGTGTGTGATATATTCGTAATGTGTCATTTCATTGTATAGGCCATAGGGCCAGAAGGACAGACAACCTTCTCACATGGAATGTCCAAAATAGAATTGTTGCCAACCTTAGCATTCAGATGTCTGGCGTAATTGGGATGGATTTTTGGAATCACCGAAATGTCAAGATTCTCATTATCTAGGCACTTTAAAATGCACTTGCAAGTAAGAAAGGTGTCCTTCGACTGTACATCAGAATCAGCAAATTCAAAACTCCCGCTTCTGAAAGAAGTAAGAACGAATATTACCGTTGATCAAAATATCAATCATTGGAAACAAAGTATACACTAGGCATATCGCTGAAGGTTGGTTTCAAACAAATTTTTCCCCTTTTTTACACGAGGTAGTACCTCAAACCCTGCCCGAAAAGGTCACCATAGGGGAGAATTCTCTACCATCGTAAAATATGTTGAAATTATTTTAATGCTCAATTGGACTAGAATAGAATTCTATTAATTAGTTTTGGTCCATTATCGTCGTCAAAATTTAGAGTCAAATGTTGCTACTCTTCTGTAGCCCTAGTAAAAGTGAGTCAGTCTGACGTCAGGCTGATTCACTTTTACTATGGAGGTCTTTTTTAGAAAAACTTAAAGCTAAATCTTGTTTCGACCCTTAGACAGCTCTACCCAGTCTGATGGTGGTTTTACCCTCACGAATAAAAAAAGTGTCAGGGGTTATCCCCTAAAATTGTGGCACTACCCCAATTTGTTGGATGATATGGACATTTCCAATTAATTTTGGTAGTATCGCAACTCAAGTTGGGGTAGTACCGCAACATTTAGGTTAGTAACCCAATTTATTGGGATAGTATCACAATTAATTGCGGTAATACCACAATAAAGTGGGGTAATACCACAATAAATTGGGGTAATATCACAATTGTCCTCCAATGTCCATATCATCCAACAGTTGGGACATAACCCCCACCTCTTTTTTCCCGTGCTGAAACAACCGATTTTGCAAGTTGGCAACACTATTTTTTTCCCATTTAAATTCGTTAAAAATATCGATTGTAGGTGAAGCAAGCTGCCTTACCAAGAATCGATTGTCTTGCATTCATTCAAACGGAGGAAAAACAGTGTTGCCAACTTTCAAGAATCGCCATCGCCTTCATCCGTGAATTTTCGCATTTGACCACAGAGAGCCCAAAACGGTTCCTCTGTAACTATCTTTTTATCTCCGCACCCGCACGCATGAGTGAAACCCAAGCCGAAGGGCTCAGAATTGATCTTTTGGCCTCTTTTGAGCCCAACTCGCCGTAAATCAGGCAGAGCTTTCCATTTTCCCTGACTCGCCTCATGCGCCAAATTCACTAACAGGGACAGGGTATTTATGCCTTTCGCTATCTCGGTGCTTACGCCCTCCCCTCCCGCCTACCCTCCGAAAAGCGGAAGGAAGGAAGTTGAATCAACCCTGAACCGTGCACCATACTTTCGTGCTGAGGGAAAACGTCGTTTCAAAATTCGGTCAATGCTGAATTTTCCTCCATAATACATTCGTTTTATGAAAATTCATAAATGCAAACAGATTGCAGTTTGATGTGCGCATCGTTTAGACAGAGTCTTTGCAATACACCAACACCTCATCTACATTTTTTAATGTTTTCCACTTAAATCCTCGGATACTTTAGATTGAAGTATGAATAAAATTCTCTGAAAAATTTGAAAACAGCTGTTTTAAAGTGTGTGTGTGTTTTTTTTTCTAAGTACATCTGTAAAACAAACCCAATCTTACGCGATTCGAAAATAGGGGTTTCACGAGGGTGGCTTCGTGGTAAATGGGCAGCGATAACTCGAGAAAGGTTTATCTTGTCTATTTTGAGATATAATTCGGTAGCGGCACATTTTTCAAAGATGAAGGATCCTCTTTTCCTTTTCCGTTTTTCAAGTGATGACTCTTAATGAGTTTTCTCTTTCTCTTTGTGAAGGTCGTTTATCTACGACCTACCTATCGTCTAAAATACAACCCTGCTCATGATGTATAAAGCATATAACATCAAAAAGGCACGAAGTCATTTTTTGTAACTTTTGGAGAACCGTGAAACTGTAACATTTTTCGACACTATTAATTTTTGATTCACAGCTCATGTAACACCTTAGGACTCGTAAGATTAAACTTAATACTTTCAAAAGTCAAAGTCTATATTTCGTGGTTTATCTAAAAGGGATACTGAGTTTCCGCTTTATACATCCCAACATTTTTTTACCATTGTAAATCTTGGATTCACGTCATTTCAGTCTTAACGCTTTAATAGTGTAATTTAAACATTTTTCGGAGGTTGAGGCAGTCGGTGTGGAAGGGAGAAAACTCACCAAATTATCAATATGTGTAGACACCTTTTAGAGATTCATTGTAATTGATGTGGTTTAAAAATTCCATTTAGTTTTATATAATTTCTCAGTTCTGTCGGAAAATGCCCCTGCGTTCTTTTTATCCCGTATGCCCCGTATGTAAGTATGGTCAAAAGTGTAAATTTCGGGAGTCTCTTATATTAGGGAGTTGCTTGGACCGATTAGATCAGAGCTTAGGTAGAACTGAGATGGAAACAAATGTCCGAATGATCCGCAGTAATGCTGCCTAAGAGAGCAATTGGTGGCGAATAAAAAAGTCATGGGATAAAAATACGCTTCTTGAAATCACATTGCACTCCTCTCAAACTTGTGCGCAAAAATTTAGGGCTAGGTAGTCATTTATCTCAGAAAAGCAAATAAGGCTTGCCTCGGAATTTGGAGCGCCAATCATGAATCGTAGGAAGGTGCGGCTGCGGCACCCGAAGACAGGAGTGTTGTTATAACTGCACTTAATATTTCTCACCATTATGGTTCCCCCTAGCAGCTGCCTGCAATATATAATAATAATGCGAATATTCATCAAGTAGGTGTTACGAAAGTGAACCATTTATCACCGATTCACCAGGCAAGAATCAGCCAAGTTTTTTTTTACGGATATTGCATTTTCAAGTCTTGTGTAAATGAACACTAAATACTTGAGTCACCGACTTGAGTCAATTTTGCGACCTTGAAACGGGATTCCGTTTCTTTCTCTAAAAAACGACGAGATAACAAGTGTTTAGCAGAAAGGAAACGAGTAAAATTTACTTTAAATAAAGAAAAAGTTAGGTTCTAAAGTTCAACCTCCTATGAGGTTCAATGTAAGGAACTTTCAAGTCATAATTTCGCGTACTGAGTATTTTCTGCGAGCCTTTTAGTTTTCGGCAAGATTTAGAAAAAGTCAAACGATCTCTTACCCTATTTTCTGTAAGAGTGGCGTGATTTCGGTCATCGGTGTCCCCAAAACAGCATGAGTAAAAAAATTTTAAAAAAAAAAACTAAAACACTTGCAAACTTCGCCATCTTGAAGCTCTGACCGAGCTCAACAGAGACGTACTAAGTCGCTTAAATTTGAACCGAGAAAAAAGGGCTCGAAGTTTCACTCCTCCGTTAGACTCAGGACGAAGTTCAACGACTGTATGCGCGCTCAAAATATTGTTTTTGACGCTGAAGTTTTGACAAGAGCAAGTTCACAATCAGGTGAATTCAAAACCACTCCCACTCCAACAATTTTTGTCGTAAATACGACATTCATTAAAGTCGGTCAAAAGACGCTTCCTGATGACAACAAGGAAACCAAAGAGCGAGAGGCTCGAGTCTGAACGAGGCACATGATCAGACCGGGTGTAGCGTCGTGTCTGGACGATGGCAGACGAGGAGCTACTGGAAATGACGAGAGTGGCTTTCTGGCCGAGAGCTGGGGGCTAGACGCATGCGCCCGTGATGTTGCTACCGAGAACAAACTTGCCCGTAGGAGAACCAGACCGGAGGTGTGCAAAGTTGAATCGGAAACTCATCTGTAAGGGATGGCAACATCGCCGCCGCACACTCAAACACGCCACACAGAGAGAAATTTCAACACAATAGTTCGGTTAGTACTGGAAATAAAATACAAAAAATCGTTTGCCTTCGGTTGAAAATCTCAAGAGAAAATTCCAGCTAGTTCTTTTGAAGAAATTTAATAAAAAACGAGTGGTGAATACCAATGTCGCCTTCGGAGTTAACATTTTCTCAGTCTTTCCATTGGTTTTTGTGCTAAATTCACCGCAAACTGTACCAAAATCAACACAAAATTTGTGTTGCTTTGTGTTTCAACTCCTACACGGAGAAAAAAAAACCCGTGTTTTTTTTCTTCGTGGGTGGGACCCGAAGTTTAGGTCATATGGATCTCTGAAGTTTTCGGATTGAGCATCTGAACACTTAAGGTCTAGCTGTCGAGGTTCGGATCACACATCTGAAACTTCAGCTCTTACATCTGAGGTACTTCAGATGTGAGAACCGAAGTTTTTCGGGTGTGAAAACCGAAGTACTTCAGATGTAAAAACTGAAGTTTGAGATGTATGATCCAAATCTCAGCAGCTGGACCTAAAGTGTTCAGATGCTCAATCCGAAAACTTCAGAGATCCATATGACCTAAACTTCGGGTCCCACGCACAAAGTTTTTTTCTCCGTGTATATTAATAATCAGGGTGTCTACCAGTCCGTAAAGTCCGGAGAAATTATGCATTTTTTAAGGTCGGTCCGTAAGTACCTAAAAAGTACGTAAATCTCGCGGAAAATCCGTAATTTTTCGCATTTTGCGCTGCGCGTTCAGTTCGATCGCCTGATAGTTATGTAACCTTAGGTAACACAAGAACACAGATTTTTTATCAGTGCAGTGGGAGAGATCAGGTACACCATTTTTTTTAAACTAAAACTGCAAATCTTTATGTTCATTCCGTTAAAATATGATGCTTCGGATAGATTATTTCAAGGGATAACCAATGGACTCATTTTTAAACTCCTGTGTTTTGTGATAACAAAGCTGCAAGCTTTAAAAGTTTCCGCTTAACGTCCGACCTCTCCCTATTGTGCGGCGACTCGACACGCCGCGACGCCGCCAAATGGGTGCGTTAAACGACCCGTCGCTGGACGTGAGGTACGGGTGATGTCGCGTCGTCGCGGTCGGTGGACGATGGACGGTGACCACAGTCCGTAGTGTCAATGTCACGATTGCGAGCGCACGCGCACCCTCGCGCCATCGCGACACCATCATCTCGAACGCACACGGAATATTGGCACGACGCGACGGTCGACGGTACATGGTGTACCCGACGCTAAAAATCGTCCAACGTTTAAAAGCAGGCTCCTGGAGAAATTGGTCGACTTCACACGCCGAAAATGGGTCATCGGTGTCGCTGTTGAATGTTGACCCTCGAACCCCATTTTCAGATAGCGTTCACTTCATACAAAAAAAATTCCGATTTTGTACAAAGAAACTTTTTACAATATTACAAGTAACTTTAAAAACAGGGCCGTCATTTTATCAAGATATGTAAAATAATGGTTGACTAGTCCTGATCTCATCGATCGCTGAAATTCGCGTCTTGTGGCCCATTTTTCAGGGCACCACTCAACGCTGCATCGGTGGCTGCATTTTCAATGGTGCCATCGTTCTGATCTACTTTGAACAAAAAAGTGCGGCTGTCAAAATTTGATGGTAGATGGTGACAACAGTCATCAGATGTCTATTTGATCGGAACTTGGTTCGGAATTTGATCGTCTTGCAGGGCTTAAGCTCCTATTTTCAATATTGAAGTCGGCTGTCAATTGAGATTGTCTTCGGGAAATGGAGTCGAAACTGACAAGACCGAAGGCTCTTCATAGATTTTTCGCTTAGGCGCTATCTGAGCTCCTTTCTCAAAGCACATTTTTGCACTGCGGCACTCTTCACTTTCGGGACAGAATAGTGCTGCTCCTTGTAACTATTCTCACGACTGCTAAGCCTGCATTTCGTATATTGTAAGGACGTATTCCTGCGAAACGAACTGTGGACGAGTGGGTGTGCTTTAGATAGTTCATAAGAAACAATGTAAAAGTGAGCGATTGCCAATTAAATACGGCACTCATGAGCCATAGGACATGTGACAAGAACGTTGTGGACAGGGCTCATGAGTTAATGATCCACTCGGACATCGGATCGAGACGGATGACGTCACTGGCGCTTTATAATTTCCCATTCATTTTTACGGCCCTCGACTAACGAGCACACCCCATCTTTCCCTCCTGTCATCTGGTTCCATTTGGCAGAGGTACGTCCATTTTAAGAACAACGATTCTTATCGAACCATGGTCTTGTTGGAATTTCAACGAAGAGGGAAAAGCTGCAGGACAGGCACAAGAGAGACGACGACGAAGAATTTTCACCGAGCGGTCAATGAGCCGAAGTGCGAGAAGTGCGAAACCTTGAAATGATTTCACAATAAAAATGACGAGCACGAGATGAAGGAGCATCTGCCGGTGCGCTTTCGACACCGATAGCATCTCGCCGCGCGCAGTGCGGACGCGGAGGAGAACGTAATTAGCATTCTGCACATATGCGGCTGTGGCTAGTTAAGAGTAACTTGCAATTTTTCCATGAAACTGGGTCTCGCCAGACTGATAACAGTCCTCTTCACCTCGATGGATCGATCGGCTCGTCATGCGAGTCCCGATGAGCGCTCGTAGCCGACACTAACGAGCCGTTTTCAACGTTAATCGATTGCCCGCCATTTACCTTCTTAATGAGTCAGGAGTCACTCGCTCTGAGCCATTAAATATTTTCGTTTTCAGTCGAAGGGCTTAGAGGACAAGGCACACATGTGCAGTTTTTGAAAAAATTGAAATATTGATGATTTCAAGTAAAACTAGTCTCAATGCACATGCTGTGACAAAATTCGCTCCGGAATTACAGTTTTTAAGCATCCTTGCTCCTGAGCAACATTTTGCCTGCGATCTGTAGGCAGGAAGAATCAAAGCGCCTTCAATTTTTCGTGTATGCAACGAGCTCACCCTTGGAACACGAATAGTTGTATCACATGCTTTTAGTGGTTCAGTGAAGTAGGATCTTCGCTTCGTTTAAGTGGGACGTATATGCAAATCGAATACAAACCTTCCATTGAATTTGTGCCGCTGTAACTTTCATAGCGTGACTCTTTGCTGTGATATTTTTATTTATTCGTAAATGTAAATACCATAGCGAGGCCTGCCTCTTTCGTCCTTGCTCCTGAGCTAAATTTTGCCTGCGATCGGTGGGCAGGAAGAATCAAAACGCCTTCAATTTTTTGTATATGCAACGAGCTCATCCTTGGAACACGAATAGTTGTATTACCTGCTTTTAGTGGTTCACTGAAGTAGAATCCTTCGCTTCGTTGAAATGGGACGTTCGGGACGTATGCAAATCGAATACAAACCTCCCAGCTCCCATTGAATTTGTACCGCTGTAACTTATATAGCGTGACCCTTTGCTGTGATATTTTTATTTAGTCGTGAATGCAAATAACATAGTGACGCAATCGTCGAGAACAAAATGTGAAAACGTTCCTTCGAAGAAAATTAAGCAACCGTCAGGAGTGTTCACTTGTCACGAGAGGCGATAATTTTTTCGATCGACTTTTATCTAAATGTGTCGTAGCTAAAAAATTTTAAACAAATAACCCTATGACATTCCGCAGTCAGATTCCTTTTGATATGGTTCATTCCATTGCCACGCTTACGTTCCATTTCCCGAATTGCATGACATTCGCACCTACAGCAAATGAAAGTAATATTGTTTTTCCAGTCGTGAGGAGTGAATGATCGATTATCGATATTTCTCCATTTGAAGCTATGGTAGAGAATCTATTATTCAGTATCAGTTGTTCGTTGTCCGCCCCAATATAATATGAAGGCTTCATGCTTCCAAAGTTGAAGTTGTAACGTGAGGGATTTTGAGAGCTCATTTTAAACTTGGTCGTGTGTTTTAAGTGGTACTAACAATGAGTGAAGGTACAGACGAGTTTTTTGTGAAATTTTTCTAGAGTTGAGTTGACTAAAGCAAGGATTTCGCACGAATCCCTTACTTCAAGGATGTATGATTTTTAATTTAACGAATTGCCTTAAAGTAAAATTATTGATTAAGACTGCAATCTGATTTCAAGCTCTTGAAATTGAGGTCGCTCTCAAAAATATCAATAAAGGTGTGCGCTTTAGTCAATATTACTCCCTCTAGGGCAGAGAATGTCTTAAAAAAAAAGAGAAAAAAAGCAGTTATATCGAATTGGGAGATAAAATGTCCTTATTTCATCCCAGCACATGAGTCAATTACGAATGTTCGTCAGGCACGTTTTTATCGTGCACCATTTTTAAGCTTTATTTTCCCTCATGTTTTGAACGTATCTCCTCGAAACAATTGGAAAAATCCTGGAAAGTGAACCGAGGGCATGAAATCTTATTTGGACAGTGGCGGAAACCGTTGCCAGGTTTCTCGACGAGAATGAACCAGTTCACTGAATCTAACGAAGAATCGGAACATCGCGAGACTATCATTTGGATCGATTATTGCATTGTTATCGAATGATCTCTATTGATAAATAGCATGGCTTAGATAGGGATGTATCGATAAAGGCCCTTCAAGAGTAAGTCAATAATCGACCCGCCAGCGGCCGATTCGTGGACCACGTAGACAACCGCGATGAATGACACAGAAGAATATGGACGTGGGACAACAAAAGCGGCTATTTGTGCCGATATCTGATGGAAGAGGGGCATTGCACGGGGTCAGGGGGGTTTAATCCTGGTTACATGTAGCGGGGGGGGAGGGGGGCAACGCCAGAAAGGAGGAAGAGGGGGGATGCGACTCGGTAAACTGGGACTCCCAAATAAGGAATCTCGAGGCACTCGAGAGCATGTCTTGAAGATCATGGGCATCAAAGTTGGAGGGAAATACTGATCGTGGAATCTGCTCACGGCAAGCAGGCCGAGTCTGAATCATTCACCAATTGCAGACGTTAGATCATCTTTTAAATGTATCACTGGTGGAATAATGCATGCAGTGACATTTTTGTGATATGGATGTTTAGAGATGTTAGATTATAGATGGATAGAATTGATAATTCACATTGGAGCGTACAGCACTAAAGAACTTTCAACTATATTATGGCAGCAAAATAAGATATAGGGTTCAATTCGTTCGTAAAGTATACCCAGAAAAGGGTTTCCCTAAAAACAACCGATATTTTCATTTTTTAGAAGGTCCTTGTACACTTGTATAGCCTTCATTTGTGCATGGAAAAAAGTATGGCAAACGGACTAATTTTGGATCCAGCTAGACTTTTGGGGAAGACGTAATAATGGTAGCAGTTACCATTATTCTTCGTATCTAAGACAGTACAGTAAACGTTATATGGGGAGCTTGGAGGACAAGGCGCATTGGTGCAGTTTTTGACGAAATGGAGGTATTAATAATTTCGAGTACTAGTCTTCATGCATATTCTATGAAAAATTCTCTCCCAGTTTCCAATTTTAAGCATCAAAAAGTCAGGTTGAACTTTCTTTCCACCATAAGGATGCGCATGTAATTTCGAAACTTCAAACACGTATTTTCCGAACCATAGCAAAAACTGCACTTATGCACCTCGCCCTCCAAGCCCCTCTTGGACTTTGATTACTGTCATCCAAAAGTCTACTCAAGCTCAAAATCAAGTCTTAAACCAAAAAAAATTTTCATCGCACTAACACAATGTGAGTTTCCATCCTCGCTTGACTTTATTCCGATCACTAATGGGTTGTTTACTAATCCCTGGGAGAAATTGCAGGGCTCGCAAGTACCGAAGGCTGCACCTCCCTGCTGAAGGCCAAGGTCGATGAGTTTAATTTCTCGAGCGCGTAATACCTCCCCCGCCAGACTCGGGAGTCATGAAGTGCAGAAGTGCACGCATGTGGGGTAATAAAGACGAAATTAAGACCTACCTCTCTAATTCGTGAGTCTAGGAGCCAGACTAGCGACTACATATTCCGTGCGAGCAAATTATAGGTACATCCCTCGCCGCCCCCGCCCCTTGCTCCTCTGACGTAAGGCCGTATCTCAATTCCGCGTGAGCCCTGGTCTCCATATGACATCACGCTTTCTGGGGCTCATGTGTGGATAGACATGCGTTCTTAAGTCAGAGGAGCGGTGATATATAACGCCATCATCTTCCAGCGTCTGGAGTTCTGGAGCTCTGGACCGCGCACTCAAATTACTGTGATCCTCGGTCGAAGGCGAATTCCCACCTTCCTTTACCGTAGATGGATCATGACCCATAAACTCAATATTTGCTCGTTCCAGCAAAGAGTCAGCCTTCACGAGACCAGGCTAAAAAGTTTGGTTTAAAAAAAAGAGAAGATTAAGAAACGGCAGAGAGAACCGAAAAAGATTTGAAGGCACCAGAGATAGGTAGAGCAAGCACATCATAAAACTGAGTGAAGGATTTGGGGAATACGCCCCCTCATAGGGGTCCGGGACCCCCCATGAGATTTTGTGTGCAAAAGTAACCCTTACCTTTCTCATATATCAACACGCGCCTAAGGCGCAAAGCGCTTCGAGGTGTTGAACCACGAAGCGGTCCCTGGTGTATGCAAAAATCAAGGAATTTCGGCTAAAATATGGTTAAGTAGGGTCGGGTTAGGTTAGCTTAGGTTAGTTCATAACAGTTGAATAATAACACACAATTCAATGACCCTACAGCTACTTCATGCAAGACTGTGTGCATCCTTTAAATCATCGCCCTCCTGACATAAGGGTGTAACTACGCTTGACAATGAACCCTGTTGTCCATCTACCCAATTATTTCTCGGGCTTATCTCAAATTGAAAATTATAGGTAGGTGCTTAGGACCACTATGATTGCTGCTATGCAGCTATCAACTCTCAGACACCTGTAAATATTCCATTCAACACACACACTCTCAGATGTGTTGTTTAAAAAGGCAAATGTGACAGCAAAGCTGATTTCATGCGTCTCTGAGAATATGCAAGATGAATTATTACTCTTAAAACAGATGATGCGCAAATGGGAATGGGTCCTTGGCAGTCGTTCATTTTGAAACTCATCGTGTTATCTCATTTCGTAACAAAAACAAAATGAAACGGTCGGCATAGGCGTGAAAACAAAGCGTAGGTAGGTCAACGATGGCGTCAAAAATTAGTATTCCGCAGAACCTCTTCAAAGTTGAACCTCGGGTCCCGCGCTCCTGCAGGGTGTAAACTAATCAACGTGCATTTTAAAACTTGGGAAAAGGAGCTCTCATTTTTATGGAGTGCGAAAAAAAGTTTCCCTCAACTTTAAAGAAGAAAATTCAATTATTCAAAAGGGCAACACGAGCTCTTGGAATTGATTATAGACGGTGCAAGGTACTTTTTCGAGGTGCAAGCAAATCGGTAGCCAGAAGCTGCCTTCTGCATTAATTGGTTGAATTTGAAATGTACCTAACTTAATATGATATAAAAAAGTATTAATCCGATAACGATAGCGAAACGGCAAAAACATGTATTCCGGTTTGCGTCGCTGGCGCTGTAGACTTTCTGTCACAATTTATTTTTTAAATGGAAAAATACTTAACATCATTTCCTGCAAACTTCCTTGTTTTCTTTTTCTCTGTGTGAAAAATATTCTATGAAAACTTCAAGCAGTAGTTTTGGTTCTTTCAGTGCTGGATTTGTATTTTTTTTCTTTTTTTTTGTCCGAGATTGATTTAAGCGTCCCATAAGGGTAGGGGGCTTAAGGTACACCCAACTGCTGAGGAAGGGCCCGAGGGGAGGACCTACGAAAATTTTTAAAAATTCTGGAAATTCCGAATGAACTGTTGAGTATATTCTGTACTTTCCGCGTCTCTCTATTTACTAAAAATAAAATGGAAAATCGCCGAGAGGATTTCACAAGTTCTCTCGTTTTCTGCGGTCAAGGGTGATTCTTTTAACATTCTCGCCTCTCAAATTACCTCATTCGATCAAATTAAGATGATTATCACTTCGAAGTTTCTGATATTTTATTTGTTGTGCCTATACTATAACCTATATTATACATTTAGCATAAAATCTTACAAATTTCTGCACATTTCCTGAATACATTTTAAAGAATATTCTCATACATTTCAATTCAGAATGTTGTTTAATTGTTTGGTAAAAAAGAGTTTATCGCGTCATTTCATGAAGATGCGCCTTTGTTCATTGAACTGAATAGTACAGCAGAATAATGAATTTGTATTTTTAAGGATGCTACTGATATGATATTAAGATACACATTTTTAAGAGCAGCCCGAGACAATCATAACAGTGGAAAAAACAGGGAGGAAACGGGAAACAAGGCTAAAAATACACGATTAATAAAACCCTAGACGTTTCGACTCAAAACTGAGTCATTTTAACAAAATATAATAAATAAAAATTAAAAAACAATAAAAATTAAAAAAAAAAAAAAAAAAAAAAAAAAAAAAAAAAAAAAAAAAAAAAAAAAAAAAAAAAAAAAAAAAAAAAAAAAAAAAAAGATGAAAAACCTGAGCCCTACATGGTGGTGGCCAAGATCTGAGAAAAACAGAAACGTCTCGGGTTTTGTTAATTGTGTATTTTTAGCCTTGTTTCCCGTTTTCCTTCTTGTCTTTTCCACTGTTATGATATATTAAGCAATCTATGATAGATTTTTGTGGCAATATTTAAAGTAAAAAATCCTCGTTTCAGATGAACCTGGTGGATAAATCTGAATTTATATTTTCAATCGAGGTAGAGAGAAAAAGAGGGAATTCCATATGATGATATGGTAGCAGCTGGTGCATAAGGTCGGATGTTACCACCGCTGTCGACTGTGAAAAAGGCTCTCCCCCATGCAGAATGCAGATGACAAATATAGGGATCGACGACCCCTTGCCTTATATTGCAACAATTCAATACTTGCATTCACGCTGCGTCGCGGAAAGTTCGCTGATTCGTTGAATAACACAACATTTTAAAAAATAATAACCGCCACGTAAATTATCTATAAAAAAAAAATTGCGAGGAAAAAAGGAATCATACATTCATTTTTGTTCTCTTCTTTTATCCATTCAGATGGATATTTCGTTTTCGCAGGTTCAACCATCTGTTATCTGTTTGCTCCCGAGGAAAATAAGGATGCAGATTAAAGGAGCTGAAAATGACAATTTTCAGTTGCATCTAGTATGTCTGTGCCGAAAAAAAAGCATAATATTATGTCTAATGTGGAAATGAACATTGAAACTAAAAAATCACCCCTCTCTATCTACGACGTCGTTAATGTCTTGGTATACCTTTTACATATACTTATTTAAGGCATTACTGATTAACATTATCGCATCAAATTTTTGTGACACCCCCCCCCCCCCCCCCCGCTGGATCTACGTATGTTACGATGCGACGTTAAAAGCTTCGTTAAAAGCTCATAATTTTTCTCTGTTGCCGTTCTTTCGTTGTATGCCTTTAAAAAGCTTTATTATTCTGTCCTCGCACCAAGAGGCTATCTGAAAGCTGATTTGCGAAATCAGAATTTCCAGACCCTGGATTGACTTACAATCTGCCAAAATGAATTCAAAACGAGGGATACAGACCACAGAGTAATTATCTCATCAAACCGTCGCAGCCCCAGCGTTGGGGTCTGCTAGCTCCCATGACTGCCGGATCATGGGTTTCTCGAGAGAGTTACGAGAGTCGACGGGACTTGCGGGGCACCAAAGAAAATTAACAATTAATTTTTCTGCAACCGCCAAACTTTGGACTTTAATCACCGGAAAACTTCTTTCATTTATTATTCTTGAATGAAGTTCGCTTCTTTGAGGTTTCCGCTCAAGTCTGACGGAAATAAATTAATGAGTGCTTATAAAGGGCTTTTGCTCAAATACAGGCAGAAGGCCGATAATGAAACATCGCTTAAAGTTCCCCGTACGCCACTGATTCAAGTGCGATAGCAAACTTCTAATTACTGTGAATGGCGTTGAAAGTGCCTTAATGCTCACTAAAGGAGAGGTAGACGGGACATTGGTACCAAAGCGACCATTAAGTGAATCAAGATTATTTGTGGGTGAGTCCGCAGTGGGAATCATCCAACTTTGAGAATCTATGAATTTGGCCATAAGGTTCAAAGGAAAGACAACACGGTGTTTTTTCTGATACAAATAGAAATTTTACTAACAAGCATCTCATTATTGCCCATTTTGGTGTCAAGCTGCTTCAGATTAGAAAACCTCTTAAATATACTTCTTGCAATTTAAAAATTACTAACATTTTGTTTTATACGATTTTTTTGATAAGGTTGTTAGTTAAATCGCTAATTCAACGTCTGTGAGGATACTAGCCAGATTTCTACTGTCCACTCCAATGTGTTGGCAAAAAACGAGTGGAGAGATTCTACTTCATCAGACTTTTATTGTCATCAGTAAAGATTCGACTGATATCACTGATATCAGTTGTTGATGACGTTTGTTCCGTCATATTCTAACTTTTAATCGGTGTTTCTCGAAGGAAATTTACGAGAGAAACCGATTGAGGGGCTCGACGGACAAGGTGCACTTATAAGTGCAGTTTTTGAAAAAATTGAAAAATTAATACTTTCAAGTAATACTAGTCTTGATGCATATTCTGTGGAAAATTCGCTCCCAAATTCCAATTTTTAAGCATCAATATGTCAGTTTGAACTTTGTTTCCGCCATAAGGCTCCATGTAATTTCGAAACTTCAAAACACGTTTTTCTTGAAACAGCAAAAACTGCATTTTATGCGGCTTGTCCTCCAAGCCCGTCGATTGAACCTTCTTCAAATTTCTACGTTCTGTATTGACAAGGATATCGTCACCTTCCGGCCTAAGTATCACAAGCGCCATGCGGCGTTTCATAATTTCCGCCGTCATGTTATTTTTTTTTAGCGAATTTGTTGGTTAAATCTATTTGAAAATTTCACTGAATTTTATCAGCAGCACAAAAAAAAAAAATTCAGTGAAATTTGTGGATAGATTCGTTGAAGAATTCCTCTGTAAAATAATGAAATGGCGGCGGAAATTTCGAAACATTGCATGGCGTTTGCGATACTTTGACCGGAAGGTAACGATATAAGCTTTTAAAGTTTTTGCATCATATCCGACCTCTCACTGGAAAAAAAAAGAAAAGAAAAAAAAAAAAAAAAAAAAAAAAACCACATTGAATTTAGAGTCCAGACTCTTGAAAACATTGACAAGAAAAAAGACTCTTGATTCAATCAGATTTTTGCTTGAATCAAAAGGAAATCCGCTCAAATTAAGAGACTTGGTTCTTGATTTAAGCTTAAATCTGATTGAATCAAGAGTATTTTTTCTTGTCAATGTTTTTAAGAGTCTGGACTCTAGATCCAATGTGTTTTTTTTCCAGTGCTCCGATTGGCTCGCTCCACTGAGCGGCGGTCGGCGGTTGGCGGTTTGCGGGCGCGGGTTGAAACCGGGTTTCATATTTTTGAAGGAGTATTAATCGGAGCCGAAGTCGGGAGCTCGAGTATCGGAATCGAGCGGCTGCAACACCCTTTTAATGACCCATATATCGGAGGTATTCAAAACTAACTGTACCTGCGAGGACGAGAATGAAACGGATACAAGTTTGGAGTCTGCTGCGAATAGATAGACGCGGCTCCTCAGCCATCCGCATCCAGGGACCGGTTTCCGCGGGCCCCGGCCCCCTTCTCCCGCCCCCCACCCCCCGCCGTCCGGAGTTGTCGAGCTTTTGGTTTCCAGCCCAGCACCATCGTGTCGTGTCGCGCGCTCCTCATTGTTGCCGCAATGCCATTTGCAGGGTTCCTGCAAGAGGTAAAGCGGTACTCCTGGTAAAGCGGTAAAGGTACTCTTGGCGTAGGGTACCATTATAGACAGAGTATGGCCAGGGTTGCAGTCGCGAAATGGAAAATATGAAAGATCGGAAATTTCCGTGAAATATTTCATGAACTTTCATGGACTGTGAAAAATGTCACATTTTTCAGGGGTTAGAGTATGCAAGCCGCACTCAAACACACAAAAATAAACGCAATGGTGACAATATGAGGGCCGGATTTACCCACTTGCCGCCCATGGGCCGCCTATATTATGCCGCCTGTATTTTGCCGCCCATGGGCTGCCTGTATTTTGCCACCCCCTTCTCATTCGTTTAGAAACATCAATAAAAACCATCAAGTGAACGTGCCAGCGGGGGTGGGGTGCATAAGACGCGTTTACTCGTGTTGGAAACATTTTTTGGGAAAGCCCTGTTAACACTACTAGCAAAAATTCACCGCACTTTGCGCGAACGTTAAGTTTCGTAAACCTATCTCTGCGTGGACAAGGCCTTCCATTCATAAGAAATGAACGAAAAAATTATGAAAGAGCAAACATAAATGTGGTTTATTGATGTTAACTTCCGCCGCCGCGCCTCGCAGACTGCACTGTGTTTTGCGCAATGCGTGGAGTATTCACGCAGTCTTGTAGGCGCCATGCGTTTCACGCTGACCGCACTGCGTTTGGCGCAATGCGTGAAGTATTCATGCATTCTTGTAGGCGCTATCCGTTTCACGCTGAGCGCAGTGACCGCACTGTGTTTGATGCAATGCGTGAAGTGTTCGTGCAGTCTTGTAGGAATGTAGGCGCTAATATGTGTTACATGCCGATTACCGCGCCGAGGGCTTCTCCTTTTCATCTCAAGTCCTCGTCATCATTTCTTCCTCAGTCGCACCGTTCCTGCCCAAATTGCGTGTTTGGTCTCTCTCTTAACTCGATTAATTAAAGGTGCTGTCTCTTGTATCACCGAAAGACAAAATTAGAAATTACTATACTCTCAGGAAATGAGAGATTTTGTTTGTAATTTTTTTTCTAAATCCGATTTTTTTGATACCTACATTTAAAAAAATTGCAAAATTTGCCGCCTCCTCGATTTGCCGCCATGGGCCGCGGCCCATGTGGCCACCCCCTTAATCCGGCCCTGGACGATATCCTTGCGACTACCCACAGTTCATGTAATACAGTAACCTTGGAAATGGTAACGGTGCGCAGCTTTTATGGTGACAATCAGTATCACTATTCTAAGCAAATCCCATGATATATCCACCAAAACCGGCAACCTTTTTTTTATGACTCCAGCAAGCGGCAATCGATGCAGCTCGTTATTGGGCCGGATGGTTCCAAAACACTCAAACATTTAAGCCAACGGAGCAGCGCCCTACTATACTATCGTTCTAAGGATAAACGTCACATGAGCTTTCAGATTTAGTCAAACCTCCTTTAAAATGCGACTTTCCCTAAAAATATAAGAGCTGATTTCGTAAACAAAATTTAAACAAAGCTCTGCAAAGTCTGATTGGTACACGGAGAAAAGAACTTCGTGCATGGGACCCAAAGCTAAGGTCATAATTCCCTGAAGTTTTTTGATAGCACATCCGAAAATTTGAGGTCCAGCTGCCGAAGTTCGGGTCACATATCTGAAGTGCTTTGGTACCAAAGGACTTCAGATGTGAGACGTCGGTATATAGTATATACCGAAGTGCTTCATATGTTTGACCCGAACATCGGAAGCTGAACCGTAAGTTTTCTGATGCGCATTCCGAAAACTTCAGAGACCCAAATGACCTCAACTTCGAATCCCATGCACAAAGCACTTTTCTCCATGTACGAATTACCACTTCTTGAGATGGTTCCATATAGCATTTTGTAGAACGACACGATAGTTGATCGATCAACCTATACTTTCTGTAATAATGGACCATTAGACAAGGTACGAATTAAAGGATTCTGATACATGTTTCTTAACCAAAATTTCACGCAAAATACGATTCGCGCAACGAAAGTGACTGAAACCAACTCCTAAGGAAGATATTAACGTTTTTATTTCACATTGGTCACGAAGAATTTGAACTGCCCGCTGACAAGAAACTCAAAGCTCTACGTGAGTCATATCACGCACTAAAACGGTTTCAGCAAGCTTCTCAATCGAGCTATGTTCATTTCCCACCACGTGTTGTTCAAACTATTAGCAATTTGCTATAGCTGAGCCGAAGCGTCAAGACTGAGGTCGCCAGATTTTTATATCGCAGAGACTATCATGATAATGTTTAGCGCGCGATGTGAATCACGTAGAGCATTGAGTTTTCATGAGCGGGTGGTTTGAATTCACGCATCAAGAATCATTAAATATCTTCGTAAGGAGTTGATTTCGGTCATTTTCATTGTGTGCATCGTGTTCTACGTGAAATTTTGGTTTAGGTAACATGTGTCAGAATGCTGAAATTCGTACCTTGTCTAGTGGTCCATTCTGCTTTCAAATTGTTTTCTTGCAATTTATTCTAAAATGTGACTTGGTTATTTTCTGTTTAATGCAGTCCTGATGGACTGTGGTTAAAATGAATGTATGCCCACTGATATTCAACTTTCTTCGTCGTTTTAAAATTTTTCGGTTGGTTTTTTGTTTCAGCTTTGGATTTAGCGGCGAACAGCAACGTTCAAGATGCGTTCGTTATCGCGGTCGAGCAAAAGGCCAGGGAGCGACTCGAGAGACTCGCTTTCCTCAATCGCATCAAACCGGTTGATATGACAAAACTCTCCCTCCAGGTGAGTCACCACCTCTTAATTAGATGACCCACCTTCCACAATATCTAGCCTAGTCTCTTCGATACATTTCGTTTGAACATTGGAATTTCACGCTTTGAAGCTTTGAAACAGAGCCGGATTTTTAGGGAGGGGGGGGGGCTAAACTTTCATCTCCCAAGGAACCTAGCGTACACTAGAAAAAAAAACATTAGATCTAGAGTCCAGACTCTTGAAAACATTGAAAAGAAAAAATACTCTTGATTCAATCAGATTTTTGCTTAAATCAAAAGGGAATCCTCTCAAATTAAGAGGTTTGGTTCTTGATTCAAGCAGAAATCCGATTGAATCAAGAGTAGTTTTTACTGTCGATGTTTTTAAGAGTCTGGACTCTAGATCCAATGTGTTTTTTTTCCAGTGTAAGATATTCTATGCTTGTATATTTCGATGGCTGAAGTGCAAAACAATGTATCTCACTTTGCGACGTAGCAGACTTCCCGTCATATTTTATTGTTTCTTTGAGAAACTAGTCAACGTAGTCTCTTGAATTCGTCTTCTTTGATTTTTCTCCCCTATTAGCAGAATATGCCCAGTAAATTTCAAGTTCCTAAGTTGGCTTGTTTCGTCTCGAACGAATAAACTAGGGGCGGAAATTTTGAAACGTCTGAATGAGGATGCGTGGTTTGGCACCTTGGCCATCGATTTGATGTCTCTAAATTGGACGGGTTTAACCAAAATCAACCCAACTGCGTTTTCTAATTTCTTCCCATGATTTATTTTCTCAACAAAAATCGAAAAGAAAAGTTGCCTTGAAATTTTTCTATCCGTTTTATTTAGTATAAAATTATTATTTTAAAAAAAAACTGCATATTCTAATTTCCTCCCATGATTTATTTTCTCAAAAAAAAAAAACGAAAAGGAAAGTTCCCTCGAAACTTTGTGTACATTCCCGACAGACTGAGAAGAAAACTCTCGCAACATTTCTACAAACAAAACGTCGTATAGTTTTCTGTCAAGTTAATAAAATATTAGAGTAAGTCACGCAACGTCGGGTGTGCACGGAAAAAAATCCGTCCAGTTGAGAGAACGAACCATGCAGGTGAATCCAAGTAACGATCTCCGAGGCCGGCTTGACAGCAGGAGCAATAGGTAGTACACAGTGGAAAACCCAACCTTTGCCCTCTTCGGCGACCGGGAGTCCGGTTAATTGAAATCCGGTAGCAAGTATTGTACGTAGCCTTCCCAGTGACCACCTTAACCCGCATTGGAGACAGGGATTTCCAACGGTTCGATTCACCGCCCTCCGACCGGTGAACCAAGAGGGTAGTTTCTGTTCTGATGCCTCGCCAGTGCAGTTCAAATCATCATCGTGATTGAGTTGGCAGCCCTCAGCCATTTTGGCCTATTCGTTGCGTTGCGTAATAAATATAAATTTCTTAATACCTTTGTAGTAGGCAAAATATTGAATAAAACTTAAAAAAAAAAATAAATAGATAAATAAATATAACTATTTCGGTGGTGCGGCTTTTCCGTCTCTGTGATAATGATTATTTTTTTGTTTGTTCCGTGACGTGCTTAAACTGTTTTAGTGTTTATTACAGAAGTATAATAGTGGCATGTACACTGTTAAAAATCGTTGATTCCGTCCGACGGAAAATCCGGAGTGAGATTCAGCGCAAAAACGAAAAATTTAAAGAGAGAAAATAAATAAAATAATAGAATAGGTGTCACCATCGGGTTAAAATTGAGACGGCCCCGTGCAAATTCGCAGAAAATTATAATGTTTTACGTCAATTTTATTCAGTGCGTGAATTTAAAGTTGCCGCCAGCCTATTCGACATATTCGGGAGCGATCGAGCCACCATTCAGCGTTGTTTATTGAGGTTAGAATCTAGTCTCTAGTCTAGTCAGAGTAAATTGCTTGGTCATTGCCCATTTCGTGTGTTCGTTTTTCGTTTAATTTTGGAGGTTTTCAATCTATTCTCTTGTTTCTGTGTGGTGCTCGATTGATTCTAAAGTTCTGTGTGATAACGCTTGTCAAATACTTTCGGAAATGCGACGGGAGTTAAGTGAAAATTGTTAGATTTGATAGTGCACTGAGCTCACATTCTTTCCTTTTGTAAGTTCGTTTCTAATTCATTTCAAACAGGATCAACAAGCTAACGTTCATACGTATCCCCCTTTTCTTTCTCGAGTCAGCAAGGAAATAAAACAAAGTAAAACGATAAAACGATTTTATTACTGTTTTTTTTTTTTTTTTTTTTTTTTTTTTTTTTTTTTTTTTTTTTTTTTTTTTTAGTCACTGATTTTGTGTACTTTATTAATGTTATATTATAATTACATCGTATTTTAAGATTTATCTATTAATGTATCTACTAATATCTATAATTTATATATTTATTCAGTGTTAATAAATGCCACATGTTGTGGCTACAATACTTGTCAAAAAATACCCCTCTTAAATTTTCACATTAATATAATATAGTTTATAAAAGATTATAGGGTAAGATTATAGTAGTATCTCGTATCTATTTCTCTATTAATTTATCTATTAATTAATCTTATATTATTATTATATTTATTTTATATTATTTATCTTTCCTTTGTTTCCTTTGTTCTTTCATTTCCTTTGTTATTTTATTCATCATGTTAATTGTGTTTTAAAATTTAGTAATTGTATTGTTTCAAATTCTTTATTAATTGTATTTAAGATATTTATATTCATGTATTCATTTTTTTTTTTTTTTTTTTTTTTTTTTTTTTTTTTTTTTTTTTTTTTATTTTTTTTTTTTTTCTTCTTTTCTTTTTCTTTCATTCTTTTATTTTTTTTATATATATATATATAATTGCGTCTTTTTTCGGTTTTCATTTGGGTCTATTTCTGTTTTTAATTTAAGTCGATGTTCATGTTATTTATTTATTTATTTTATTTTTTTTAATTTATTTATTTCTTCTTCCTTTTTTTTTTTTTTTTTTTTTTTTTTTTTTTTTTTTTTTTTTTTTTTTTTTTTTTTTCTCTCTTTTTTCTACAATTATTTGTTAAATTTACTTTAAGTCTGATCCGGCAGTTTAATTGGGCATCCCAATTTGCCGGGCAGAACAATGTTGTTTTTATTTTATGTTTGAATTTTTTGAATAAAAATATCTATCTATCTATCTATCTAAAAATAAAGTTAAAAAATATAGTAAAGTAAAAAGTAAAATAAATACACGAACAAATCCAGGCAGATTGAAAATATCCTAGTTGCCCGTTCAAATCGACGTTAAATACCGGTTTTGCGTCCCCAGAGTGCATCGTTCGGTGTAGCTCAATCGTTAGGGTCTTCGGTTAGTGTTAGGTAGGTCCCGGGTTCAATCCCCAAGGTAGGCACAAAATTTCTAACCTTCAATATCGATTAAACTATATCCCAACAGTTGCATTATTTTTATTTTTCATGGTTTCAAAAATTATTTCCACAATTAACCCTTTTCCACCATCCCCTAAATTAAATAAAGCGAGACAGGTGGCTGGGATTGAAGTGACCGGCCGAGACAAAAGTAACGGCGCCTGTCAAGGATAGCGCCCGCTGCAGGGACGGTATATGCCGTTGGCGGCGGCCGCACGAATACATAGTGGTGCCCAGACAGTGCAGCCTCGGGACGCTGGACAGTACCGGTGAATTTCACCGGTCGGCCCAATGTTACGATGCGGTATTCTTCTGTAGCGCCATAATCACCGGCGCGCCCGGTGACACACACGGGTGCGCTCGGTGAGCCGCGCTGGACTTTTTTTTCCGTGTGGTTATGCTGATTCTGGTAAATATACCGTGCTAAGGAAAAACTCCGTATGAAAATTAGACGTTGCCAAATTTCTCCAGGTAAAATACATATATTTGAAAAGAGTTATGCATATTTATTCTTGAAATTTCTTGATATTAAAGATCGGGTTGCTGATAAAATTCGCTGAGAAATTCGAAGAAAGTTACAAGTTCTAATTAATTTCTCATTATATAAAAAGAATTTTGACAAGATCCAAATATTCATACGGCGTATTACTTCGATATGGCAGAAATCCGTCCAACTGAGTCCTTGCACACACGTACTTTCACAGTGCAACTTGCGTTCACGCAGTGAGACTGGGTCCACTTGATACTATACATTTAAAGCAGCATAGAGAGAGATCTGCGAAGGTATGAAAACTCCTTCATTTCGGGGGAATACCACTTCTTTCACTTATCTATTATCACTCGTTCCAGGCTCTCCTATGAGACGCTCGGCAGTGATAGTGACCCTGTAGAGTCATTTTATATCTTTTGACCGAGTATTAAGGATCTCAAACCGATCGGTCCTTATTATCATGTGAAAATAAAATAAAAATTTGAAAACATAAAAGCAAAGGCAAAAGACGAAATTTGCCTCCATATATGAAACAAAGAGGACTTTTCGAAGTAAATATGTAACCCCAAAAATTCGTGAAAGATATGGATACTGTAAAACTTACTTCTATGACTTTGGCTCGGAATAAGTCATGTTTGAGTATTGTGGGAGGTACATATTGGATGCTCTATCCAACTGAGGTTGCTCGATAAGGTTATCATTCTTTCCTTTTTATATACTATTCGACGGGGCGCCATTCCAGCTGAAGGTAAGAAGGGCAGTCAACATTTTCCAAGGTACATTTCCCAAATGCACCAAAATTGAACATTATGGGCCACCTAGACAAGGTCTGAAGTAGAAGAAAACGTCACATGTTTTCTCTTCAAAATTTTACGTAGAACTCAACTTCTGAACGATATATTAACAAGTTTTTTAAACACAGATCAAACGGAAGTTCGATTATACAAATGACGTCGTTTGTACTTTGGTCGTTTAACCGATGTCAGTAAAAAACACATATAATCTGTTCAGGAGTTGCTTTTCAGACTTCTCGTTGTGTGATTCGTCTCCTTGTGGAATTTTGAAGAGAAAACACGTAGCGTTGTGCTTTTCTACAGACCTTGTCTAGAGGTCCATTACCTTTAAAAAATGTCAATTTCTAGTGCGAAATGGGAGAATACCCCTCCCACAAATTACCCTCCTGATAAGGCCAGAAAAATATTTATTTTCAACGTTCGAGCCCGTGCTGTCATCGGCGCTGGGCCAGTGGCGTGGCTTGTTTTGCGATATATCGATCGTTATGCCATTTAAAACCGATGGAAAGGATCGATATACAGGATGTTCGCAGCGGACACCTTAATAATCGATTCTTTACCATAGGTTCAAATGGCAGAATAATCGATACATCGCAATCCACTGCGCTGGGCGTTGCCTTAATCACAGATATCCGTGCGATGGATTGCCAGGAACGAAGTTGCAATGAATCGCGTGAACGAATCGGTAATTAATATCGATCAATCCCCAATTAATTGCCGCAACCACCGGAACTATTCTCAGGAGTCTTGTATCCCGCTTATTCACCGATGTTGCTTCCCAAAAGTTGAACGGAAAGTTAGTCGACGCAATCAATCGCAAGAAAATGCTGATGAAACCAAAGCTTCAGATGCTTTGCTTCCAGTCGAATCGTTCCGAATCAGTCGATTCTCCTAATTTAAGGATGTTCCGCGCCAAAACGTCGTATGAATATTCGGACGTTGCCAAATTTCACGCTATAAAATAGGTATGCATAATGAAAGTTTTTGGTGTTTTTCCTGGAAATTTTCAGATACTTTCGAATGAGTTGCGGATGGAGTTGTGTAAACAAATTTGACGACAAATTTTGAGAAGTCTCCCCGAAAATACAGGTTTTCCCCAAGGAAATTCGGTAATATCTGAATGCACCTACGGCGTTCTTCTATAATGCCGTGCTAAGGAAAAACGTCGTATGAGCCCTCATGCAGATGTTGCTATATACTTCCTTCAATTAAAGTCAAATTTACCGGGAAATTGTGAATATTTTTTCTTTTAAACTTTTACAGACCATTTTGTTCGCGATTTCAACTAAAATATCCGAAAATTTCCAGTAAAACATGCAAAACTCTCTCCTCAAATATATGTTTAATGCGAGGAGATTTGGCAACTCTCGAATGTTCATGTCGCAGGCAAATAGTGAAATCCGGCATTTTGTCAAGTGCCTAGATAGATAGTCAAATTTTAACAGTCTACAAAATTTTGTGACTTTATGGCGAAGAGCTCACGATTTTTCACTATTTTTGGAAAATAACTCATAAAACCTACGAACTCTTTTTGTCTCTTCCTCTTCAATTGCCTCTCATATTTTTAAATGTTGAAATTCCGAAAATTCTGTATTTTATGATATGCTGAAAATTTCAAGACCAGTGTCTGTTCAGGAGCTAAAAATCGTTTAAAATACTACTGTGCGGTGCAAATTTTTACTGATGCCGCAATCACACGCTGAATTTAGCAGCTGCGAATGTGGAAGTCAACAGTCATCGCCCAACGGCTGAACTTTAGCAAATTCGAGTTATTTTCATCCAGATGTGCATCAAATCTACTCGAATAGTTCAGACAAATTCAACATTAGTCCGATGGTTACTGAGAATCGTTGCTGAATTCTGCGCGTCACGCGCAAAATTCAGGCATCGGGCTGATGACTTCCACATTCAAGCCACATTCAGCTCCCACATTCAGCGTGTGATTGCGGCATGAGAATTTTTTCTTGCTGGGGCAACCAACTGTTTCGTCTGAAATTAGGAAATGAATCAGAATTTCAATCTAGTTAGCTTGTTTAACTATTTACCCAGGCATTTGATAAAATGCCTGATTTGACTATTTGCCTGCGACATTCATACGACGTTGTTCCTTAGCACGGCAGTTCAGCGCGGAGGTTTACGTGCGCGAGTTAAGCGCCTTAACAGACTGGTCAGCGGCTGAAACCTCAGGGACCGCATTCGGGAAGTGGCGAAATTGGGAATAAGTGGTCGTAAGCTTTTTGCGAGTCGCAGGATTTGGAAGTTACCTGCGGTCAGGACGCGGGAGTAACTTTCCGTCTGAATTTCGAGCCGGAAACTTTTGAATGGGAATAGTTTTCGTTTGCCCGGGAACTCGGTTGATTCCGTGCTTTCATTCCGCTCAGCGCCCGCCAGCCGCGACTCCCAACTTTGACCCAATTGCCATCCCGATAACTAATTTTTAATACACGTGCCCCCGCTGCCCCCCTCCCCCTCCCCCTCCAACCCTCCCGCCTCCCGGCCAGGCTTCAACTTTGGCAACCCGGCTTTACGATTTGCCTTTAATGAACTTAGCTCTATCGGTTTTCCCGTTCATTCGGGTGAATTTACGATTAGGTGGAATTTCACCGCCCAACATCCTTGCCGACTGAGGTTATGAAAGAATTTTTTTTTCCAATGGAGATGTTGCATGTGTGAGGAATTTGCGATTTGACCAGTTGATTCTAATGTAAAAGTTCGCGAGAAACACGATGGTGCCACTGGTTTTCTCTGAAATCAACTCCCAAGCTGAAAAAAAGCTCTCAAGTCGAGGCCAAAATGGAGGGGATATCCCACCCTACCCGAGAGTCCACCTCTACATCGAAACAAACTCTTTATGCAAAGATAGGGAGCAAATACATTAGCAGGGTTGCCGTGTTTTCAGTTTTGGAGTCCCCAAATAAAGTGGCAGCCCTGTCAATGTGTTTGCTCCCTATCTATGCATGGAGAGTTTGTTTTGATGTAGAGGTGGACTCTCAGGGTAGGGTGGGATATCCCCTCCATTTTGGCTTCAAGTTGAGAGCTTTTTTGAGCTTGGAAGTTGATCTCAGAGAAAACCAGTGGCACCATCGGTTCTCACGAACTTTTACGTAAGAATCAACAGTCAAATCGCAAATTCCTCACACATGCAACATCTCCATTTATTTGGCTTCTATCCCTTTATTTTTAGTTTAGGAATCTACAGCCATCTGTAGGTACGTGCGAATGGTATGAGGGACTTGGCACATTTATGCTCCAGGCTTTTCAAATGTTCAGGGTCCAAGGCCGAGTAGAATCTGTCCCTGCAGATCCACTCCTCAGTTCCGTGAAAATTAGACGTCATATGAAAGAACTCGTCGTTTCCTTAACCAAGAAATCCGATAGTGTCCTGGAAAAAAAATGAAAATAGCAAAAGGAAATATGGCAATGTTGAAATGGAGCTACGTTATTTCGTCTTGAGAACGATCGATGTAGAGGCGATAAGTGTATGATTATAATAATTGATAAACGTTAGTTAATGATTAATAAACAAAAAATTTAAAAAAAAGACAATAATGGACAGTTACACACTACCACGAGGCTGTGCGTGGTTCAGGTCGCGACGCAAGGAGGTGCAAACTTGCTGGTGTCGCGTCGCGCCCAGCGTCCGTCTGGCCGTCTGATCAGTTAATGTACTGCAGGCTGCCTATCCTACGAATTGCGGGCATTTTAATCCTCAGTTGTTTCGAATGCGTCGACTCACTTTAGAGACATTGGCGCGATAGGATATTCATCAATGAAGAATGCTACTCTAATATTATGAGTATTGAGAGGCATTTTTCAAAACTCATTTTAAAACTATTAAAATCATGTTTAGGCAACTCTTTTTCATTTACGTTCAGTAACATTAACGTAAAAAGTCTTTGTAAAAAGTGCTACTCCTTAATCCTTAAAGTTGTTTACATTTTATTAACATTCTCAGTGTTAAAAAAACTACAGAAGATCCTCCAAAAATTAATTTGTTTTAAACTTAAATTTTATCTCTTGCGAATGACTTTTAAAGGATGTTCGAAAAAGGGTTCCTTTTAACATAAATTTTAATATTTTATTTTTACGAGATTTGTTTCTCTTCTTTAAATTTTTGAGTTTTTAAAACTTCAACCAGTCTTTACTACAAAAATAACTATTTACTGAGAATAAATTTGGCAACTACATCGAATGTTCATACGGCGTTCTTCCTTAGCACGGCAGTACGATATAGAGGCGAAAGAATCACTCAAAACTCGAGGCAACTGCTTGTTCTGCAGAAATCTCCGTTTTGTTTTTTCTCTTTTTTTTTGCATTCCTGCTCGATCTCGGTTTTCCTTTTTTCCTCTCTTCACGGACCTTTTGTTAAGGTTCATTTTACCACTCCCGACCCGATTTAAAACTTCTTTGCGTCCACTCGTGAATTCGACTTTGTTTGCCAAAAGCGTTTGTAGGAATCATTATTTATGTTGCGAGCTCGCTAAAACAAACGCAGGAGCAAAGCAAACAACAGAATAAATAACGAGGGGCGCTTAAAAATGCGAAAAGCCCGAAAAAAAGGAAGGGAGAAAATACTCGGGGCAGAAAAGTAAGACCGGACAAGGGTTTACACTTCACAATAGTTTATTCTAGCAGACGGAGAGACTTCGTGTTTTTTCCGCCCTTAAATTTTTTAGCTTTCACATTTTTCATTCATCCCGATCCGACGAGTGTCTTTTTTTCGTGATTCTCTCCAACTGCTGTCGTGCGGCTGGAAATCTTTTTAGCGGCCTCCACTTTCTCCCTGCTTTTTCACAGCCCTTTGCCCATCCAGTGTTCGGAAGTGTAGAACGTGAACTCATCTAGCTTCACGAGGACGTCATATTAATAATTGAGAGCTCGGCGGGGCTGTTGTCAGTTTTTAAATGTTCTTACAACATAGAACAGGAAGAATTGCAAAAAAATTAAACGATATTTATAGATGATTAAAATTAAATTAATTTCAAAATAAAATTTAATCAAAGCCTATTAATTTGTTTGATATAAATATGAAACAAATCCATTGCCACGGCCCATGCACCCGAAGCAGTGACACCGAGAACTCGGACGGTAGTATTATCTACCACATTCTCTTCGCGACACTTACTCTCGAAGTTTTTTTCCCAGTGATATAAGATCCGGTCCTATCTCCAAATTTTCAATTTTAACCGAGGTATCGCCCACCGAAAAACACAGCGTACGACATCCTTCACCGCGATCGTCCATACCATGCTTAGTTCCACCTCTTCCACCCAGGTTTCATGCGTGTTTCAGGTGGAAAATTTCATGCGTACGAAATCAAGGTGGAATAACCATGGTCTTGGTAACCACTGTCGCGGTGATAGACGTCCAATACCAATTTTTCCGATGAGCAATATCTCCGTTAATATTAGACGTAGAAACCTAGCATTTAAACAGGTTCTTGCTAATCTCTAAGCTTAAACCACCAGAACACGATTCTGTACCTAACGCATCACTCGTCACCCTTCCCCGTAAGGGTAGAGTACCTGTATAGCGAAAGTATGGACAAATCGCTTCATGGAGGTCTTAGGGCCCAAAAGTGCAGCCATCCCTCTAACCAACTTCAAACACACAAAATTTCAGAGGGGAGATCAGACGGTGTAATCTGCCCGATGATTTGGGAGGATCGATTCCGATGGCGATTGGAGTCGCAGAGCGCTCTAGTGCGCTGAGGAGCGGCTTGATATGTAGTAAGTATGTATGAGTAAATTTATGCAAAAACTGAGTCTAATAAGTGCTTTATAAACGACGGTTCGTAACAATAGTCGTAAAACGCTCTGGATAATTGAAATTCATAGGTTGGCTTCATTTCTGGGCCCTAACTTTATTCGCAGAAGCATCAGTGAAGGCCTGATGGATTTTCGGAGTTTCACATCTGTCCATACTCTCGCTGTACAGTTACTCTACATTTAGCCCTGGATAGACGATCAAATTCCCGAACCAATTCCGATCAAAGTAGCATCAAAGTGTCGGGAGTCATCAGTCTTAAACTCATTAATTTGCTTCATTTTAAAATGAAAACTTGGCAGAAATGTTTCCTGTGGCAGGAAATGATGAATGGTGGCACTCCATTCTGATCTTACGTTGAACAAATAAGTGCGGCCCGTCAAAATTTGATAGTAGATGGTGACCATAAGTCATCAGCATGTCTACTTTGATTGGAATTGGTTCGGAATTTGATCGACTATCCAGGGCTTAAGGGCGTACCTTTTCCATGTGAGCTCCGAAAAGCACGGGGTTTTATGAGCACCAGGGCTCACGCGGATATTCCCAAAATCAACGACTCCGAGTAATCGACCCATTTTTCACAGTGGAGGTTCAGAACTTTTGTTGGATTCGTCGAGGAGCGGGGAAGCTAGTGACTCGGTGAAAATTGCGGCGGGGATCTTGCGGTTCGTCGTTGAGTGTTGAGTGTTGCTGAGCCGTCGACGCGACGTGGCGCTGGGAACATTAGTCAAACGATGGAGCATCCCACCCCTCGCAACCCCCCGTCACAGTGTGCCACGCCGTTTGCCTGTCTGCCCCTGCCGATCGCCGATCCGGTCTCCCTCGGGACGGCGCGTTAGGCCGCGGTTTCACAGACGACGCGCGACGTGAGGTTGTCCGCGCCACCGTGGTGAACGATTCAGGACCTGAGAAATCCGAAAAACACTGAATTTAGTCAGATTGCTTAAAAATCTCCGCACGGGCAAGAAAAAGACTCATAAATCAATCAAAAAAAAACTTGGATAAGTCAGACGCTTAAAAAAGATCCGACAAATAAGAGTCTTGTTTCATTGATTTAAGCTTAAATCTATGAACCAAGCCTCCTATTTTGTCAACGTTTGTCAAGCTAAATCTGGATTGAATCAAAGTGTTTTTTCTTGTCAATGTTTCTACAGGAAGTCAGGACTCTGAGACGGCCAATGTGATTTTTTTGCATTTCCAGATGCGGAATTGGTGTTAAAAACTGGGATTTTTTCACCATTCTGCCCCTTGGCCTTCGCGTTTGTAAACTCGTCGTCTCTGTAAACTGTAAATTTATAAACGTTCTTATTGGTGGATGGGCTTCAAAAATGTATGCCAGTCCTTTCTTAAAAGATAACTCTAGATGTACCGTTACCAACCCACTCCTCCTGGATTAACCCACTTCATAATATCTTCGAATTATCATGTTAGTATGATCTAAAATTAGTTCCAAGGTTTTTTTTATAAGATAATTGAATTCTCCGTCCGATATTTGATGATTATATCATTAATCCCTTCTAGAGGGTACTCAATAACAGTCGCGTGGAGTCGCCGTCATGTCTGTTTACTCACTCTATTTCATGAGATAAAACTTAGTGGCTGGATCAATCACGTGTGCGATACTTTCATAGGAAAAAGATTATTGACTTTTTTTCTCATCGATAAAATGCAAAAATATTGGATGGGTTTAGAGTCCCTTTATACTGAGAGTCAAGACAACCCCCCTCATGGAGTCACAAACGGGAATAAAGATTACATAAATTAGCAGTTTTTGGTCTTTGATCGACTCATTCTCAAATTCCTTTCTCCGATCCTTCTTTAATTCCATTTGCTCCTTGTCGAACCCGTTATTCCCCGATCCATTCTACATCATAATCTTTGCAATCGGTGAAAATGTAATCTTTATTCCCGTTTGTGACACTGTGGAGGCCTAAAACACGGGAACCAATCAGAAATGAATTCACATTATCTTGACTCTCATTATAAAGGGACTCTAGATGGGTTCAACTGGCCAATGAAAAAGAGGCCCACAAATGACCATACTCCATCTATAGCTACTCTAAGGAAACCCAGAGTTATTTAGCAAAATCTGTTTGATATCTCGATGGTTATAGATGTCTCGGTATACATGCACCTTAACTTGGCGTCGCGCTCTGTCTGTGGAAGCGTGGCTTCACGACCGCGGTCTCCGTCGCGGCGCTGCCGCGGAAATCAATGTCAAATAGCCGCCTTTAACGACGGAATCCGACAACCCCTCATCCACCCTCTCGAAGAGCCAAAGAGCTGCTTAAACATGGAACATGGCGCGCAGATTCTCTCGTGGACGACGACAGGGACGCTCTACTCCCTTCGGCTCCGATCCAAACTCCAAATTGATTCTAGCTGCCCTACCTTATTAACATTGTCGCCTTTTTTACCGGAAATCCTCCCGTATTCCCGGGTTTCACGAAATGTGAAGGGTGAATGTCAGTGGCGTGGCGTGCTTTGCGATACATCGATTGATCTGCCATGTAAACCCACGGAAAAAGATCGATATTCAGGGTGTTCGCAGCGAACACCTTAGTAATCGATTCTTTACCATAGCTTCAAATGGCGAGATATCGATAATCGATCGTCCACGCCACGCCACTGGTGAATGTTATCCGAAAAATGACAGTGATGCCCAGACGGACTTGACCGAAATCAGCTGAACAGCTTTTCAAGTTGCCTGATGTCCTCTCGTGTTTAATTTTTTTAGGAAATACCACTATTCCAAACAGTGCTTTGAAACTAACTATGAGTTGGACTACACTTCTCAATAAGGAACTACACTGCCGTGCTAAGGAAAAACGCCGTATGAACCTTCAGACGCTGCCAAATTTCCTTGGATAAAACACAAATTTCCTGGTAAACTTATGAATATTTTCCATCCAATTTTTCAGATAACTATGTTCTCAATTTCACCTAAAGTTCCTGAAAATGTCAAGGGAGAATGTTCATAATTTTCCTTAAAAATAAACATTTTAGTGAAAGAAATTTGGCAACTCTCGAATGTTCATACGGCGTTTTTCCTTAGCACGGCAGTACAATATCTGCCTCTTCTTCGAAAGTACCTATCTGCATAAGAAGCCCAATGGTACTTATGTTGTTTTTAAAATGAGCCGGAACGGTAGTTCCTTATTGCATGTAGGCACATCTCCCATCGATCATGTAGTACACATTTACAAAATTCCATTTTTTTGTTTCTCTTATTGTTGTTAAGAAATAAAACATACGGAGAAGTCAGGCAACTTTTTGAAGTACCTAGGTCGACATAAGGCAAGGTGGATCTCGGACATTTTCGAAAACAATTCTAGGCTATTGATCGATCAATCGAAAATCTCTGAACTTGAGGATGTACCAATTAAAAATCTCCGGTTTTTTCGTCACAATGTAGCACGTCAGATATTCTTACACAAGATTCGATCGAGAAGCACTTTGAAGTAGAACTGGAGGAAGAAAAGATTGACCGAAATCCATACTATATACATTATTAATAATTTTTCTTTTCCTCAAATAGTGACAACTCATACCTTTTCAATCACCTACGGCTCACTTCGAACGCTTAAAAGCCTAACGTCAAAGCTTTTTTGGCTCTACTCTTCAAACTGTCAAAATAAATCCCGTTATCAAAATTTCCAATCCTTTTCCACTTTCAAAAAAAAAATAAAAAAAAAATAAAAAAAAAATTGAAAATATGAAAAAAAAGTGAAAAAGAAAGAAAATCAAACAACGCTCACTTTTCTCTGTAGACCCTCAAGCATCTTACAGATGAAATCAGTGTTGTGCAAGTGCACCCAGTCGAGATAGTGCATCAGAAAATCCAGATTTAAGTCCCTTGATCGATTTCACAGGAGATCTCAGACATTCAGCAATCCGGCAGCCACGGAAAGGGTCAGGGGCTTATTTTTCTCCTCTCGCCCGAAGGAATGCTGTTTCTGTAGCCCTTTCCGCTCGGTCGCTGACTTTTACCTATCTCGCGTTTTCCCCATTTTCAACCACACGCTGCGGCCGCGCCGAGGCCCGCTTAAGATTAAGTTTTCGGTCATTTTTTGATGTCGCACAGGGCCCAAGCTGACGTAGCCCATCTGCTCCAAGCCCCGCGGCATCATCGCTGACCGTAACCATGTTAAAGTCGTGGAAGCAGAACACTCGTATTCTTTTTCTTTCCTTTGATAAAATTTCTGTAATGGTATGGTAGCCGTTTTCTTCGAGTTAGCAAGGTTCTCGGAGTAGAGTATCTGTTTAGAAAGACTACGGACATAATGGTAATTATAAGGTTATGTGGTGGAGCTTTTAGGGTCCCAAAGGGCAGCCAATATCGATGAATTTAAGTTATCCAGAGTGATTTATTATTACTAAAGTTACGGTCCGTCGTTGGTAATGCACTATTTTGGCTTAGGTTTTGACTCATTTTTGCGGGAGAACGATCCTTTATGAACATTCTTGCCCATTTTGGTTTGAAATTGGAATCTGAAGATCGGCTGTAACGCATTTTTCGTCTTCAAAAATTTCCTGCTCTTCGGGCCCTAAGAGCTCTATATTTCGATGTATCCGTACTTTCCTTATATAATTTCTCTATCTTGAGGTCCGACCGGATTTCATCTCAGAAGTCCCACCCCATTTGATTCCATGTACATAACGATCACTATGTCAAAAATTATGTCTTAAAATATAGGTTATATTCTCTTTGATCGTATAAAATGTGCTGTTTAATTACTGAGAATACAGCTTCATCAACGCTCATGACCTGTTCTTGCCTAGTCGCTCAATTGAAGGCTAATCATGTTCTGGTGCTCATTCGCAATACTCATCGTTTCGTAAGGTGTCAGTTGCCTTCATTTTCCACGATTGCACAAAAAAAATTCCCTAAGTGGCGAAATAAGTGTATCCGTACAAGATGGAATAATGGTTTTTCTAAAGGCCGGCTTACTCGAAGTTCTTACCTGAACAGTGCCTTTTCTCTGTAAGGCCCCATACGGTCTTGTGATTATGAGAGTCTTCAGAAATTCAATGTAGCATCTTCAAAAGCTTAATTTTTACGAAATTCGAGCAGAATGAAATAACCTGACAATGGACATGCAGATTCTTAAGAGGACCCTGGTCAAAATTGGCGATAAGAGCTGCGTTTCAAAATACCATAGGAATTCTTATAGCCGGCTAAAGAAGGCTACAGAAAATCATATAGCTGGCTGTAGAATGCGGAGAAAATCATACGGCCGGGCTATACGAAGCGATAAAAAAGTATGCAGCCGGGCTAAAGTTCCTGTAGCCGGGCTTTACACTTTATCGCTTGGCTGTTGCTTTTTCGCCATCGATTATAAAAGGCTATAAGAAATTGTGTAGAAACTCGTGTGCTTTGGAAATCATTAAGTTTGATACGGAACCACCTTAATATTTACATATACATATTTTTTTTCATCAATTAAAACGAGAATAATCCATACAGGATGTGCAAACATTTCAAAATCATGAGTTGAATAACGCTGACTCCGCCAGATTAAATATTAGAGCCTAACACAAAGCGGAGCGGCGACGCACTGGCGCCTACAAACCTAACAGGGTTACTTCACGCATTGCGCAACGCGTGAAGTATCCCTGTTAGGTTTGTAGGCGCCAATGCGCGTTTCGCGCTGGCTGCCCGCCTGCCGCGCCGCATAGCGTGCCACGGCGCTTGAAGCAACTATTTCACACCAGAGGTATTGTACAGTATCATACGAAACTGAAGGTGCTCTAATATATTAGTAATGACAGGTATCCATCAAAAGCACGGAGCTCTCCTCGCAAAATAAATCAAGATACTACGGCCCAAAAAGAGAGGAGTATTCGAAAACTCACTAAGTCCTAGAATCCGTAATTAGTAACGTTTAGCATACACTTTATCGCCTGGCTGTTGCCTAATCGCCATCGGCTATAAAAGGCTATAAGAAATTGTGTAGTCGGCTATAGAAGCTATTAGAAATCTTACAGCCGGCTGTAGGTCTATGGTATTTTGGAACACAGATGCTACTGCCAATTTTTACCAGGGAAGTCACAATGATTTGCCTCCGTAGAGCAGAAGAAGGAAAATTTAGGTTTTGAGAACTTTGAGGTAGGTTCCTACCATTCTTCAAGTTTGTCAAAACAACCAATTTTGTCTTCCTTTTTTTTAAATCTGTTATTAAGTACCTAAAGAATAATAACAAATGTGGTCCCAAATCAAACGACTGCCATCAAATCCTGCAACGTAGCATTGATCGCATTGACTATGTACCTAGATTTTTTTCAAAAATGCCTAATTTGACTTCTTGCTCACGACAGGAACAAGCGGCGCAAACAAACAGCAGAGTGAGAGGAGAATTTTTTTTCCCCCGTATGACACCCGAGCAGGTTAATATGATAAAGAAACGTGCAAAAAGTGGCGAATCTCCCCTCTTTACCAAAACACCCCTGTGGATTGACACAGTTAATAGCACCAACACACGTGTATCCATAACTGTTTTTCCATCTCTCTCGGACCCGTACATGTCTTCGCTCTTCCCTCTCTGTCGCATCCACTTTCACAAAAGGCAGCGCAGCGCCACCTCCTGTCAAGTGTCACTGTGTCACAGCACACCCACGGTATCATTAGTCTCAAAGAGCAACATATCTCTCTCTTTGTGACAAAAGGCTCGAGCCGCTTAGGCGCCCCTCCCCTTTTTATCCTCCACCCCCCGCCCCCGCCCTTACGGCGCTCGCAACATCCCTCTGTTCAATTTTCTCCCCGCTCACCGTCAGTTTTTGCGCTGGCTTTAGGGGTGACTTTGCGCCCAAAAAACATAGCCCTTCACGGGTAGTTTAATTGCTCTTAAGCGATTCACGAACATCAAGGGAAATTGATTCCGGCAAAAACGTAACATCAGAGCGGATTCTGTTTCGCAAGGTGTTCAACCTCTGACCATCATCAGGGGCTTACTGTAGTTCCTCTTTGTTCGCGTCGGCTAACGCATTAGTCTCGTTTAGACGCATTTTACGCGAAAGAACCTTCACTGCTGCGTTATCAAAGCGACTAGTATCAAACAAATTTTCAAATCAGAGCTTTCCTCGAAATTCGAACGATATATTATGAATTAAGTCAACGATTCCGCTAAAACAGCGAAATTCTTCTTATTCGTATGAAGAAGAGTTGCTAGGGAGCAGTAAGTTACACAATCCTACGAGAAAGAAGTATCTCATGTCGGTGTCTGCATCTATCAACTACTAACCTTAAAATATATTTGTCAAATTGTTATCATTTATGTATGTATGAGAAATTCCACATCCTCATTATGTAAAAATACAAAAAATCTGGATTGCAATAAAAAAATTGAAGAAAGAGAGCGAGCGAGCGTTCATTATGTGACAGTAGCTGCAGCAATCATGGGAATTGGCCAAGAAGATATCTAGAACGAATCGTCACAAAAAATGAAAATTTGGGAAGTCACAGAACATACGCATACTTGCAACATGCTACTGTCTCTGAATTATTCCATGTTATCTTTCTTTTAAACTTCCAATGCGTCCTAAAAGAGGTCAAATTTTCAATTTGGAATCGAAACCCAACTCTCATCGCACAATAGGTTTTATGAATCCATTTTTATAGGTTCATCCCAAAAAACTGCGCACACCTAAGACGAAACAAAGTCGTATTACTCAGTATCTAAACAATTTACCCTCCCACCAGAGGGTATTCTCTAATTTTACACATGTATTCATCCAAGCCTCGACAATTAAAGTAAGAGTATATCGACGGTGAAACTACCAAACCACGTATCTCGGTTTGCGACGTCGCAGACTTCCTGTCATACTTTATTTTTTAAATGGAAAACTACTTAACGTCCAGTCTTATAAATTTCTGTGATTTTTCCTCCTCGTGCGGAGAAAATTCTGTGAAAATTTCAAGGAATGATATTGATTTGGTCTATTTCAAAAAAATAAAATGTAAGCGGAGATTTCTAAACACCGCAAACGAGATACGTGGTTTGGTAGTTTCACCGTCGATATGGAACATGCTCAACTGACCCATTTCCTATCCCTGTACCAGGCAGCAGACAATAGAAAGGAAACCGGTTTCTTTCTTCAAATAATTGTCGCCTTAGTAATGAAATGCTCTTAATAAGAACGACTTAATCATGCTTTTTATAAAGAGGCTCCTTGAAATGCGAGCTCAACGTCAAACATGGCGCATGTTCGCCACGAAAGCGCTGAAAAGAAAGGGCGGAAGAAAATCGACGGAGGAAAAGAAAGAACAAAACGAGAAGAGGGAGATCGCGGGTAATCGAGGTCAGGACGGGGCAGAAAAAGTCAAAAGATTTCGTGAACTCAATCTGCGCCTTAAATACGCCGGATAGGCAACTCCAGCTCAACCGAGTGCGCTATTCAGAGCACAAGGAGTGCTCTCCACTTGAGTACTCTCGGTCGCGATTTTGTAAAAAAAGGAAAGAATAAAAAAGCTCGCGAGTTCCTAGTTAAACGCTGATTTCTGTCCTTAGTTGGAGTAAAGGAGAACAGCTTCAAAAACGCCGCCGGAAAGACTTAACTGGCAATTAGTCCCAATCCTAACACCGCGCGTATGTGTTGCTTAAACAATTTGAAGCCCAGAACTTTCAGCAGCGAAATAAAGGCTGACTCTTTAGAGCTGCGCAGCGATTACTTTTGTGCTTTAGATGAATGTTCATTTTTTACAACCTCCCAACGAGAAATCCTCCAGCCTTGATTTCTTTGTTATATCCAGCATTCATTTACAACCACGTGAAATTCTGGAATAACAAATTAAAATGCCTCACGCCAAGAAGGAAAATCAAGGAAATTTCTAGGGATTGACGTTCAGCAGTTCTCCATTTAAAAAATGAAGTATGACAAGAAGTTTGCAACGTCGCAAACCGAGATACATGGTTTGGGAGTTTCACCGTCTGCTTGTTCTTTGCCGGGGTCATAGAGAGAAAAAAGGAGTTGGTCGCATCATGAGGATTGTTTACCACGTGACGGCGTGACGTAGGTCGGTACAATATGGCGTCGATATTTCAGCAAAATCCAATATTCGAAGGATGAAAAACGGACCATAACGTTAATTTTCTTGTGCTCAGATCAACTCAATATGGACGTACTTCTGCCAAACGGAACTATGTGCGTTAAGACATATAAGCCCTATAAGACTCATGAGGATTTATGCATGACAGAACTCTCGTCTTAATGCAAATAGTTTCGTTTGGCAGAAATACATCCAATATAGGTATACATTGGAAAAAAAACACATTGGATCTAGAGTCCAGACTCTTAAAAACATCGACAAGAAAGAATACTCATGATTCAATCGGATTTTTGCTTAAATCAAGAACCAAGCATCTTAATTTGAGCGAATTTCCCTTTGATTTAAGCAAAAATCTGATTGAATCAAGAGTATTTTTTCTTGTCAATGTTTTCAATAGTCTGGACTCTAGATTCAATGTGTTCTCTTTCCAGTGCTGTCAAAAATTGTGTATAGAATGACTATTTCCAAGAAAATCGACGATAAAAACCGTCCGTAGAGATCAACGTCATCGGTAAAATTCAAGAGTCCCGAAATGCTACCATCTCCTTTTTTTCTCTATGCACCGGAACACGTTGAAAAAATCGCACAGCGAGCAGACGGTCTGCCAAAATCCCATCGCAGAGAAATCTCACTTCCTGCAAAGGCAAATATTGAAAAAGTCGCCGTTGGGCGGTCTGGTCACTCGGCGGCCACTCCACGAGTGACGCCATGATTTATAGGGTGGAGACTAGACGGAGCCAGGATGATACCGCAATGTGGCAAAAAATCCGGGTGCCGAAACGATAAGAAGGGTCTCCGAATGCGGGGGAGGGAGCGGTGCCAAAGGGCGCGGAGACTTCGCAGGCGGAGGTTCCCACTCTGACCTCGTTAAATCACCAACCTGTTACGAATTCATGATAGGGACATGTGACCACTCAAGGAGCTGGTAACGAAAGATGCATCCTCGCGATTCAAAGCTCTCTTGCCAGATTGGTGACACTTTGCCAGCATCCCATTCAATCAGACTGTCCCATTTGTCACTTTCTGAAATTGTTGCGAAAGGTCTTTCGTAATCTCCTCCGCAGATCGCCCCTTGGAGGGATGCCAATATCCTTGGATGAGTGAGGATAATTTTACACAAAAAAAATTCGAAAGGAACTTTCGGTTGGTTTTCTTTTAAAAAAATAATACACAAGCAGTGATGCGCAACCTCGCAATCCGAGGTTGGTCTCTTTCAGCTGTGGCCATCGGATTGTCTCGTTTGAACGAAGAGTGAAGAAGGAGAGGGAGAAGAGGATATAGAGAAGAAAACAGCATAAAAGGAAGGAGAAGAAAATGAGAGAAGAAATGAAGTGAAAAAGAAAGAAAAAGAAGAAGTGGAAGTAGAAGTAATAGAGAAGAAGAATTTTTTTTCTTCCTCTTTACATTCTTATACATTTTTAATCTTTTTTATCTTCTTTCTCGTTTTCCCCTTTTTTTCTGCTTCCTCTCCCATTTCTTTTTATTCTTCTGCTTCCTCGTTCAGTTCTTTTTTTTCTGCTTCCTCTCCCAGTTCTTTTTCTCCTTCTTCCTATTGTTTTTTCTTCTTCCCATTATTCGTCGTTAACTTCCGATTTAGAAGATGTCAAAAATGGTTAAGAAGGAGAGCCTGTGTGTGAAATCTCTTAGTTTAAGAAATCAATTACTGATATACTATCAATAAAAGGTCGAAATGTGGACTACGTAGATCCACCACACTGCCGTTTTAAGGAAGAACGCCGTATGAACATTCGAGAGTTGCTAAATTTCCTTTCAATAAAATGTCTATTTTTAAGGAAAGTTATGAATATTTTTCCTTGAAATTTTGCAGGAACTTTAGGTGAAATTCCGAACTTCATCATCTGAAAAATTGGAAAAAAATGGTAATAGGTTAACAAAGAAATTTGTGTTTTATTAAAGGGAATTTGGCAACGTCTAAAGGTTCATACAGCGTTTTTCCTTAGGACATATCTGGGACGTTTCAAAACCCAGTTAAATATTTGTTTTTTTACCTTCAACAGCGCAACGCCGAGCGACGAGCCCTAAATCTTTTCAACCCTCGACGGCGCTTAATCCCCCGGAATGGTACACTTTGCATCAGTTCTTATCCTTTGAAGTGGCGATAAGGGATGAGGGCTTTAACCCTGTCTTCGAGGAGCTGCGTCTTGAAGTTAACCAAATGCCCGTGTCTTAACTTCGTCTGGAGAACTGAGAATATGAGTGATTCGAACTTCGCAGACGCACCTGCTGAGCGCCACCACGCAGAAGGGGAAATTTCGAACGCTATCACTGGAAAAAAAAACACATTGGGTCTAGAGTCCAGACTCCTAAAAACATCGACAAGGAAAAATATTCTTGATTCAATCGGATTTTTGCTTAAATCAAGAACCAAGCCTCTTAATTTGAGCGGATTTCCTTTTGATTTAAGCAAAAATCTGATTGAATCAAGAGTATTTTTTCTTGTCAATGTTTTTAAGAGTCTGGACTCCAGATCCAATGTGTTTTTTTTTCCAGTGTAGAACGAGAACCATCCATTTTTCGATTTCTACACTACTGGTCGTTAATGTTTTAATAACTAAACGTTTTTTTCTAACTTTTATCTTGGTTATCGATTATTGGGTTGGAAAGAAGCTGAAATAAAGCATTCGACCTGATAATCGCTTTCCCTTCCCAGATTTTTCAAGGAGTAACGATCAATTTCCATTTATCATGAGTACCCTTCAGAGTACCAATCAATTTTTGAAAAGTTCTGGATCTGGTGAAAACCGCTCTGAAATGGATAGTGAATATTATTAATCGTCAGAATCGTCACGAAAGTGTCCCAAAATTGCCGCACACTAGATCGAGTCAAAAGGAGAGGTCGGACAAAATCTGGAAACTTTGAAAGTTTATATTTTCGAAAATATGAAACAAAAAAAGTTCAAGAGTGGTTCTACTGGGTTTTTCGTGAAATTTCGTTTCCGAAACAACCCTTGAAATTGAAATTGTGACTTTATAAACATCAAAATTTGAAATTTTAGTTGAAAAATTCACGTCCGACCTCTTCTATAGCTCGATCCACCGTGCGCCGCCATTTTTGGCACCATAATGGTCTTTATGTGTCTCATTTTCCAATAAAGATGTTGCATGTGTGAGAAATTTGCAATTTGACTGTTGATTTTAGTATAAAAGTTCGCGAGAAACACAATGGTGCCACTGGTTTTCTCTGAAAGCAACTCCCAAGCTCAAAAAAAGCTCTCAAGTTGAGGCCAAAATGGAGGGCATATCCCACGCTATCCTGAGAGTCCACCTCTACATCAAGACAAACTCTCCAGGCAAAGATAGGGAGCAAATACGTTGACAGGGCCGCCACTTTATTTGGGGACTCCAAAACTGAAAACACGGCAATCCTGCCGATGTATTTGCTCCCTATCTTTGCATGGAGAGTTTGTTTTGATGTAGAGGTGGACTCTCAGGGTGGGGTGCGATATCCCCTCCATTTTGGCCTCAACTTGAGAGCTTTTTTTGAGCTTGGGAGTTGATTTCAGAGAAAACCAGTGGCACTATCGTGTTTCTCGCGAACTTTTTCACGAAAATCAACAGTCAAATCGCAAATTCCTCTCACATGCAACATCTCCGTTCCACTATAAATGTGTCGTGCTCGTGTAGGTTGTAGGTACTCTAGGTAAGGTTAGGTAAGGTTAGACTGTTGTGAAGGTACTCTAACGAAACTGATCGGAGGTTATGTTTATCCCTCTCCAAGATTACGAGAGAAACCGCCGAAGTAAAAATCCATTAACTTTTCGCAAGTTGGGAGCGACGGTTTCTGGTGAGGGTTTCCGACCTAGAAACCGCTCGACGCGAAGACGTGACGGGGACGAGAGTCGGCGCTCGGGTTTTTGAGCGTAAGTCCCTGACCCCGACGGCCGGGGACCGCACGAGGAATATGGGGGGCATAAACCGCCTGCAAAATGAAATGAGCGGAAATTATAATCGTTCCTGGAATCTTGTTTCTTGGCATGTTTCGGACCACTAGCTCTCTAGTGACTAGTTTTGCGCCGCGGAGAGAGCACGAGATGAGGAATGTACTGCCCGGACTGATCCCGATCTTGGTCCAGTGCGAAAGCCCGACTCGCCATGCCATACTCGCACGATTTGTCATCTACCGTCAACCCCCCTCCCCCTCCAGCCTCCCTCCAGCCTCCCTCCAGCCTCCCTCCGCCCGTTGCGCCACAAGCTACCCTCGGTACACTTTCGGACCCAGTTGCGCAGAGAGAAACTGACTCTCATTTTCAAAAAATTCCAGTTAGGTCTGAAAAAAACCCCTCGCTGTTAGAAAGGCGAGTCCTTCGGGGCGATTATTGAAATTTCTTGTTTGTCGGGACGTCATAGATGACATAGGTTAAAAGGCGGAGCGTGATTGGGCGGCTATGTTTTATCGCTGCTTTGTCGTGCCTTTGTCAGGTGGAATGATCGACAAGCTAACGGCACCTATTAAGTTTCCGACAGTATGTCGATCATTCCACCTGACAAAGGCACGACAAAGCAGCGATAAGACATAGCCGACCAATCACGCTCCGCCTTTTAACCTATGTCATCTATGTCGTCCCGACAAACAAGAAATTTCAATAATCATCCCGCAGGCCACATCAGATCGAGTCAATTACAGAAGTCGGTTATGAAATTTTCTATTAAAACTGCACTTTTTTGGGGTTTATTACGTCACATTTTACATTTCAAGGGGTGTCATTAGAAAATAATTTCACAAGGAAGCCAATGGAACCAATTTTAGAACCTCGATTCTAAAAGTTTTGTAAAAACGGAGTTACAAGCGTTTAACGTTTTCAAATTTTGTCCGACCTCTCCTATTGACTGGATTTTTTGTGCGTTGTCGAGAATTTTTCGCACCCTTGTCGCAAAAGGAGGTACGTGGTTTTGCATCTTGACCATGGATAGGCAGTTCAGCTTTAAAAATGCGATGAGAAGGAGAACTAGGGAATTAAATTTTCCAAATTTTGTCTGACTCGATCCATTGTGCGGCAGTGACGCGGGGCCAGGATGAAAGGATCCGATGTCACCTCTTTGGTATGCGGAGCTGTAGGGAGCAAAGAGAACACAAGCGAGAATAGCGTACCTACATTGAGTCACCACCAGAGGTACGCGATTTTTTGTTTAGCATATTAGAGAAGGGGTATCTGATCGAATTGAAGGGGGGCTCGGAGACCAAAGCGCGGTGGATGCGTCGGTCAGCGGTGGTGGTGGATGAGGATGCGGTCTATTGGTCTTGAAAATAACCATGACTTGCCGATAGCCGACAAACAGGAGTCAGGAGTGAGTGAGGTGCTCCATGCATGTGTCCTGTGTCCTGTGTCACTCAGAAAGTGTATCCTTAAACCGTGCTTAGAAAAAACGCAGCATTAACATTCGCACACTCAGAAAGTGTACTCTTAAACCGTGCTTAGAAAAAACGCTGCAATAACATTCTCAAAATGCATGCAGCCAAATGGACCGAGTTGAGTTGAACAGAGACGCGGATTTTGAAAACAGGTGGGTCAGGGGTGGTTTTGAATTCGAAAAATCACACTTTGTCTCCCGACCAATATTCCAAGTCGAGAAAAAGTATTTTGAACTTGTATTAGTTGTTAAACTTTGTCTTTAACATTAAGTTTTAGAGGAATACAATTTCAAAAACCTTTTTCTCGGTTCAAAGATTGATTGAATCAGGTGGTTTTCATTGTGCGGGTTGCGAAACCAGCCACTGAAATGAATGTTTCATGATTTTTAAAAGTTTTAGTCTCGTTAAAGTCCATCCACTGAAATTTCTAATCTTTCAGATGTTTCTTGTGTTTCATCCTAGTCGACAAAATTGGACTGCGTTTAACAGAAAGGAATCAGGCCACCTCAGCTATCGCCAAATTTGCAAGAAAACCCGAGCAACCGTTTTCATGCACTGGAAAAAAAAAACACATCGGATCTAGAATCCAGACTCCTGAAAACATTGACAAGAAAAAATACTCTTGATTCAATCGGATTTTTGCTTGAATCAAAACGAAATCCGCTTAAATTAAGAGGCTTAATTGGTTCTTGATTTAAGTTAGATTCTGATTGAATCAAGAGTACTTTTTCTTGTCGATGTTTTAAGAGTCTGGACTCTAGATCCAATGTGTTTTTTTTTTTTTCAAGTGTAGAGTACCTTTATAGACAGAGTATGGCCAGGGTTGCAGGCGTGAAATGGAAAATATGGAAGATTGGACATTTCCGTGAAATATTTCATGAAATTTCACGGACTGTGAAAACTGTCCAGTGTACAAAATTAAAGTACCGAATTGAATTTGGCAATAGCTGATGTGGCTTGGTTCCGTACTGCTTAACGGGGTAATCATGAGTCCTCCAATTGTGGATATAAGAGCGTAACTCAACGCCGAAGCTCCTGCACTCCTGCAGAAGCTTTTTACGGCGCGGCGCAATGTCTGAATATGCGCATGTTCATGATCGGGTGTTATCGTGTCGTTGCTCATTGCGAAACACATGCCACACAATCCTGACACGCGGTACTCGTTTTACTCATCAACCGGCTTCATTTCAGTGTGAGTTACGCGCGTGCCGCTTTCACTGCCTCCGAATTTACCACCGATGTCGCTGCCCCGTGTTATTTCTCAAGCCACAGTGGCTAACTAGTAGTACCGGCTTATAACTCCATTGAATTTTAGGTTCATCAGGTGATTTCTTGTGTTTTTTTTCTTTCATGCGTATCGTATTGCATCATTTTTTTTTTTCTTTTTTTTTTATTATTTTTAATCTTTTTTCAGCACAAGTCACTAATTCAAAGGTGTTGGTTCCTTCTCCTTGTTTCCAACAAAAAAAAAAAAAAAAAAAATCAAATTTTTCGAATAAAATATCTCCAAGAATCAGGGCTGGATTTAAGAGTCTTGAGTTGATAGGTGCAGTTTGTGGTGCCCTAAAGTTCATCCTCTTTGCTTCTCAGAAAAGAAGGATTTAATGCAGTGGTGAGGCGTGAATGATCGATTATCGATATTTTCCCAGTTGATGCCATGGTGAAGAATCGATTATCAAGATGTTCTTTGCGAACACCCTCTTTATTGATCCTTTTACATAAGCTTAAATTACAGATCAATCGATGTATCGCAAAGCACGCCACGCCACTGATTCAATTATGAACTTTCCTAGCCAGGAGAGGTCCGGAAGCAACGTTGAGGAAACGCCATTTATGGGACAGGAATGATTTGTATTGAATGTTTACGAGAGAATTTAGGCATTGTTGAATTCAAAACTACCCTCATCTCATTTTTCACCCCTATTTTCGACTTGGTGCATTTTTGTGAAACTCGGTCCAAATGTCGAGTGCCGCAAAGTATGTACCAATCCCAGCGACACTGACAACGAAAAAATAATATTGTTTTTAGCGGAGGTGTGAAGGTAATACGCAGATTTGCCTGCTCCTTTACGGGACGATATATGTGGCACGACCTTGGGATTAATTCTCCACGTACAGCGTCGCGTCGACCCACCACTGGACCGGAGCTAAAACGGTCAGATTAGGCAATATAATGTGTATATTTGACATGGGTTTAAACGGGGAACGTGTTAATTCTGCAGCACTATCTGGCAACAGTGACCGGAGCACGGCCACTTTTTGTTTCACCTATGCTGCCGTGCTAAACAAAAACCTCGTATGAACCTTCAGGCTATGCCAAATTTCCTTTGATAAAACACGACTTCCTCGGTAAACTTATGAATATTTTCCTTCCAACTTTTCAGATAAATTTGTCCCCAATTTCACCCAATTTCCTGAAAATGTCAAAGAATTATATTCATAATTGTCCTCAAAAATAAGCATTTCTGTGAAGGAAATTTGGCAACTCCCAAAAGTTCATACGGCGTTTTTCCATAGCACGGGAGTATGTGGGTGTTGATGCGTTGTCCCAATCGTTCCTGTAGCTAATCATTGTTTGTTTCCCGGTGTGTTTCAGCTGAATCAGCAGAATACAGCTTCGGAAACGGTGAAGAACGTGAACGGGTTCATCGAGAACAAATCGATTTACGTGACCAACTACTCCAAGGATTTCGGCGGGACGAACACGGTGAGCCAGTCGAAGGCGTTGATCGGCTCGAACGCGTCGGCGCCGAGCGACCCCAGCGGGACAGCGAGCATCCGGGCCATCGGCAACGGGCACGTGGTCCACCAGCAGAGCAGCACCGACGAGACAGAGATCGAGCTCAAGCAGGAGATCCCTCCGATCGAGCTGCCCGACGTCCACGCGACGCCGTTGAATTCGTGTGATACCACCAGCAGAACTCATCCCCCCAGTGTTAGTGATAGTGCGGTCCACGCGCGTGATAGTGCGGCGACCCCGGCCTCAAGTGCTACAAGTGTTAGTGATACGAGTCGTAGGACTCCCCCGCCCCAACCCCCTCCGTCCTCGGCTAGGACTAGTGGTGTAAGTGATAACGCACGGACGCCTGAAAGAAGGCCCAGCTCCCCTTTCGTCAACGGTCGCACCGAGGTTCTTATCGGCCAGGATGCTGCCAACGAGAAAATAAGGACTACTGCCGTCGTAGAAAACCATCGCGTCAACCTATCGGCTTTGGACTCCCCTAGTGCCAGCAGGTGAGTCTTTTTTTCTTTTTTTTATATGGTTTTCTGGATGGATTTCTGGAGGAGGTCTACAGGAATTTCTAGGAGAGATCCGGTCCGCAATGAAAGAGTGCGTCAGATCGTGAGAGTCGAAAATGACATCATATTCGACGTCATGACCAGACAACTTGTCTGATTCAATGTCTTTGCTTGTCTGGTATGGTCATGTCAATAGAATGACGGACGAAAGGCTGCTAAAGAAGTTGCCTGATTGGATTCCTCCTGGGAGGAGACGAAGGGGACGCCCAGTGAAAGGGTGGCGACAGGGGGTTTTAGAAGAAATGAGGGTTTGCCAACTCCCTGAAGGGCTTAGGGAGGATAGGAGACTTTGGCGGCTAGGGGTCGCAGACTCGCAGAGCGCCAAAGAGCGCTATAAAAGCGGCACATACATACATACATACATTTATAGTTATTAGGCGTTTTGTCTGAAAGATACTGCGGCCTCGGAAGGGAGCTGAGAAAGTTGGAGAGTAATTTTTGTTATAATAGGTATAAGAGGGTGGAGGCGTTATTGTGGGTCTAGGGATGTGTTAGTAATACTACAACACAAATCAAGTGATCAGTAATCTGTTAGTAAGTCATCAGTAATACTAACTTAGTATTCTGTAGGAAAAGGAGGAGTAGTAGGGTAGATTAAATGAGGTGAGTCTTCTTTGACTTCTTTTCATGTTCAGTCGGCAAGTATATCATATCAAAGATCATCAGACACTTTCAAAATCATTTTCGTACCTCTAAAATAAGTATTTTATCCAGAAAACGTTGGTGACATTCTAATGTTTGCACGGGGTTTCTTCTTAGCACAGCAGTATATATTTTTCACCAATTTTCTTTTTTTAGACCATTGAAGGTAATTTTTTGAGCCCAAAAAAACTCGGAAGTATCCACTGTGATGTTTTGTATGATAATTTTCAATGCCAGAGTCAACCGAGTTGACTATAAACCAAAAGGCAGTAAATTGTCAGCCAGAATTGCAAATCCGGATTTTTTTTCCTTTTTCTAAAATTTAGTATCGGAATTGATATAGTTCAAATACTGCAAGCATTTCTGAATGCATGTGCAAGTCAGAGGTAACTAATGAAAGTAAGGTAGTTGGTTTTTCGAACATTCACTCAGTTTTTTTCTGTGTTTGACTGAGGGTCTCTATTCTTTAACAAGATGGTAAAATAGTGCTGGGTCAACATTATTTCACACAATTTCGCCTTCAATTTTACAGACGCAACATGGACATCCATCGAGTACGAATAGTTGTACGTCTGCGCCGTAAGCATCGCGCGACCGTTTCCCTACTCTATTTACATATTGTGTCGGTCCCGCTCGTCTTATTTGTAGATGCCTCTTTTAGGTATACGCGAGGAACTCAGCCGAAGATAGGAGACACGTAATCGGGTCTCGTTCTTTAACTTTCCGCCCGAATATGAGTGACTTTTCATTCGCAGCGCAGAGCGGAGTAATACGAGTCCACGCCTCGCGCCTTCAATTTTGCAGACGCAACATGGACATCCATCGAGTACGAATAGTTGTATCTCTGCGCCGTAAGCATCGCGCGTCCATTTCCCTACTCTATTTACATATTGTGTCGGTTCATTTGTCTTGTTTGTAATGGCGCTTCAAGGGCTCATTGAGCAACTCGGCCAAAGATAAGAAAGTCAAAAGTCGGCCGCCTTTTTAAACTTTTTGCCGAACCTGAGCGACACCTTACTAGTAGCATAACGCGAAGTATTACGAATTCTCGTTTAGCGCTGCGTCTCCGCGCCTTCAATTTTGCTTACGTAACATTTCAAAATCACGGTCCGTATTATGACCGGAATTCCCTGGAAAGAAAAATGGATTTGCGCCGTTTTGACCCTAGCTTTTTTGTTACCTTCAATCTCACCAGGATTTATGATCTTTTGTTTCTAACACTGTAATAATGTAACGTCAGAATTTTCGCTTATTCCTTTCAATTTCTTTGGATGCGGCTCCAAAAGTACCATGTATCGGTGGTATCATCTCGATTTCGTGAAAAAGTGTCCTTGTGCCTCTTTTCCTTTCACTATAAAAATGCGCTTGCCGATTTACTGAAGTGCCAAAACACGCGCCCTTATAAAGCGACTTTGGCTCGGAAGGGTAAAAGTTTTTTCGCTCTAATTAATTATGGGAAGGTAAGCTTTACGACTTGTAGTTCGGAAAGTTGCCCACATTCGGTCTTCAGCATGTACCCAAGCAGATTGATTTGGACGGGAAAAAGGTAAATAACGTCCAAGTTTGCGAAAAGATTGCGGGAGTTCTAGGAGGACCGTCGCTTATCTTACCAAAGTTTTTTTCCCGCGATCGCCAGTTCTGAAGTCTGCGCTAGAAGTTTGGCAAGGTCTGAAACCAAAACTTTTTCTTTCGTGATTAAACCCCACACAACCGAGCTCTGCGCGGTTTTCCATCCCTAGGTGTCAATTTTGTCCCGTATGCGCGTTTTTTAGTCAATGATAACAATAAATACCGTTTGACCGTTAATTTGATATAGTAAGTATACTACAACCAAAAGGTCATTCTATGTTTTTAAATACAGCTTTTGATGCAGACTTCCTCATACAATTGGATACCGATTCGGCATCGATAATCAAATTTAAATTATGAAGGAATATCCCTCAAAACAGCTGACTTCACACATGTAGGTTATCGTGACATACATAAACTATAGCAAAATGTGTAAACAAAAGTATTGAGTTCCGACTTTTTTCAGTCGCCAACAAAACCACGCATGGTGTCAGTCGAAAAACACATATCGCGATTTGCTACGTTGAAACCTTGTCTCATTTATTATACCCAGAAGAGCGTCAAAGACCATGATGTTCATTACAACTCTTGAATGCAACTATATCAGCTCTGGTGCCGTCTGCGTTGCATAGGCAATGGAATGAAGGCGCACGGGCGTGCCTCATTCTCACCGCAGCGTGCGCTAGGCAATCAAAAGGCAATGCAAACACTTTCACCGTTAGTTTGTTCGCTCGTTACATAGTCCTTAATCTTATCAAATTATGTTCATTAGGAAATTCTAATTTCTTTCGCAACCCTCTATTTCTACCGTTCCTCTCTTCCTTCTTTGGCATCTTCAACCATTCGTCACATTCAGATTTAATTTCCTAGCTATTTTTGGCTATCAGGATGTCTACTAGTCCGGAATTTCCGGAAATAGTACCGGTTTTCTAAGGGCGGTCTTGAAGTACTGAAAAAGTGCGGAAATTTTGCATGAAGACCCGGAGTTTTTTATCATTTTTTGCCATTTTTTTTTTGCAATTTGAGCAAGAAATTCAATTATTTGAAATTTTTCGAATTTTAATCAATTGGAGGTACTGAAAAAGTATTGAATTTTTCTATTCAGGAGGTTTTCAATTTCTTGGCAATGTACTGGAAAAGTACTGTGAAAGTACTGCTTTTTGGCCAGCTGGTTTTAGTGAACACCCTGGCTATTTTCAACTGAGGGGCCGCTTTTTTCGCACTCCGCCTCACTGGTCAAAGCTGAAAACGACATGGGAACATTCCTCATGATGTCATCAAAGCATCCTTTGATGATGTCATCATTTTTTTTCTCCCCTCCCCCCCCCCAACCTTCCCCCGAAATTCCCAGCAATCGATTTATTTTAACGTTTATTCAGTAATACGAGCCAATATTCACGATACCGCGGTGAGAGAAAAAGTTGTCTCGAAGAACAGCTCAATGAGGAGCTTCCCATTTCTTATTCCTTGGCCCGACAATCGATATAATTTCATTCGAGGCGGATAAAATATTTTCCTGGGAGAAATTCGTTTCTGCTCGCCTATCCTAAATCAATGTTTCGGACTGTAAATCCTCGTACTTCCCGACTAAATTTCTTCTCACTCCTAAAACAATATTTTCTACTGTTAAAAATCTGCCTTTCCCCCTTCTGGAACATTTCTTGGTCAGGTTTTTTTTTTTTTTTTTCAAACTTCCGTAGCCTCCCATCGAGAGGAAGAAAAGACCCGGCAGAGAGATTAGAGCTCCTCTTTCACGGCGAGGTCCAGCGCAGCGCGACGCGGCCCAGGGCCCACGAGCCATATTCATTAAATTCTCGTTCAATACTGCCGTGTTAAGGAAGAACTTCGTATCAACATCCAAGCGTTGCCAAATCTCTGCCGATAAAAAATGAATTTTCTCGAGACCATATATGCATACTTACATTTTATTGCGAAATACTTATGGACAGTCATGGACAATGAAATCCGATTCGTCTGAAGATTTCGCAGAGAAGTATACTCACAACTGGACCGCGTTCAACAGAAAGGAACCAAGACACATACACTGAAAAAAAAATCTTTGTGTATCTACTAAGAAAAGGGTAAAATTACCAAGAATTCAGGGTTCTATTTGATCCCAGTTTTTTTCTGTGTAAAATTACCACTTATTGGCTTGGTAATTTTACCGAGAAATCGCGGTAAAATTATTGACTTTCTCGGTAATTTCACTGGACCCCGGTAAAAACGCCAATATTTTTTATCGACTCTGGTAGAATTACAGAGATAAAATGGCAAAGTTACCGGGAATTGCTTACTAATAAAAGTGGTATTCTTACCTGAAAAAAAAAAACAGTAAAAATACCGGTTTTTAGGTAAGCTTACCAGTCTGTCTTGGTAAAATTACCAATAATTGGTAAAAAAAGTGAGATGGTAAAGGTACCAACGGACCTTGGTATAAACGCCGAGAATTTTTTTTTCAGTGCAAGACACATAAGCTATTGCCAACTTTAACCGGGCAATTTAATTTTTTACAAGAGAACGTTTGTGCGGATTCCCATGAAAATTGTAAGGAATTTGTTCCGTACTGTGGAGAAATTTCACTGTTTGCACGAAAATCCGCACAACCGTTTTCACGTAAGAAATTAAGGCGCCCAATTAAATTCGGCAATAGCTGATGTGGCGTGGTTCCTCTCTGTTAAACGCGGCCCAACTTACTTTGGCAATAAATATTTTATCGGAATTACTTTGGCAACGTCGGATGGTCGCACGGCGTTTTCCGCAGCAAAGCCGGTGCGGCGCGGTATGACGTGTAAAAAAGTTATACAATAATAAAAGCTTCCAGGCAAGGAGCGAGCAGGTATTCGTTTTCTATCGAGAAGATAGTACTTTTGTTCGGCGCTCAAAGAGATTCTTTCACGTCTTAGCCAAACACAGAATAGGAGGATTTGCCGCGAACTTCGGGGAATATTTCGATCTCAACTTGGTAAGAAAGCCCCCTAATCTGATCCGTTTAACTGGGAAAAATTCAAACGGTTATATTCTGTAGTCATTGTGCTGCGTAGGAAAGTAGCAATGAATTTAGTTTTCTTATTTATTTTACGCAGGGATATTACCTGCTCTAGTTTACTCTTGATGTTCCTGTCACTATATTTATAGAATTAAGAGGAAGAAGCTACAATTAAGCCAGCGAAACATACCTGTGTGCATATCTAACAAATGAACCTTTAATTGGACGTATTTCTGCCAAACGGAACTAAGCGCCAATTTGAGTTCCTTTTGAGGAATTTGGAATCCCGGATAGCGCGTTCTGTCAAACGGAACTAAGCGCCATGGAAAAGCATTGCGAGTATATAGGAACGAATAATAAAAGATAATATTTCAAAATAAGCAGACGAATTCATCGTTTACATACGAATCCACGCTTGATCCCGACGACGCTTACAGAGGGTTTGACGATGACTATTAGAAAAAATCTGTCCACCGGGGAAAAAAAAAAAAAAAAAAAAAAAAAAAAAAAAAAAAAAAAATCCCTCTGCCGTCAAGAAATGTTTATTCTTGCATCAAGAATGGTGCTGCTTAAATTGAGCTACTTTTTGACTCAACTTAAGCATTTTTCCTTGTCTCTAGAAAATTCAGCTTGAATCAACATAAAGAAGAAATCTTGGCGGCAAATCCAAGAACCGTCATTCTTGAGCCAGGCAAATTTTTTTCGGTGTCATACTAAGGAAAAACACCGCATGACCAATCAAACGTTGCCTAATACCTCCCGATATAATATTTATCATGAAGGAAGGTTTTCAAAATTTCCCTTGAAATTTTCGGATACTCTAGATCAAATTGCAGATGAAATTCCCAAAAAATCAAGGGCAAAATATCCACTCCCTTCAGAATTAGTTTTCTATCAAAGGAACGTCTTTTGGCAACGTCTGATGGTTTGTACGGCGTTACTCCTCAGCAAGGGCTTGCTACATTCGAGAGTTGCCAAATTTCCCTTGATGAAACGTGTATTTTTGACGGCATTCATGCACATTTTTCTTTGAAATTTTCAGATATTTTAGATTAAATTGCGTACAAAATTGTCTGCAAATTTTGGGGGGAAATACCCACCGTTTTTCTAGTGCATTCGGTTTTTATCGAAGGAAACTTGGCAACGCCTGAAGGCTCATACGGCGTTCTTCCTTAGCACGGCAGCACAGGAGAAAGGGCTACGGGAGAGGAGGATCCGAGTCTCGGAGTCTCGGTCGAAACAAAACAACGAAACAATAGGATCGAAATTGGACGTATTTCTGCCGAACGGAACTATGTGCATTAACACATGAGCCCTGAGACCAAGAAGAATGTATGCATACCAGGGCTCACGTCGCGATGCACATGGCTCCGTTCGGCAGAAATCCGTCCAATTGGTGGTTGATTAAGCTGCGGAGGGGAAAGTGATCACGATCCAATCTTCAACCTCGAATTAGGGGGATTCGATAAAAAAGGAGACATGGGATCACGATCCGATTCGGAGTACGATCAAGATCCGATGCTCGATTGCGCGAGTCAAAACACTCCCGAGGGTTATGTTCATGCCGGCGGGACTCGGGAGTGAGAGGGATCTGATTCGGTGGCGAGCCGTGAATGATCGATTATCGATATTTCCCCATTTGAAGCTATGGTGAAGAATCGATTATTAAGGTGTTTATCGATCCCTCTCCATAGGTAAAAATTGCAGATCAATCGATTCATCGCAAAGTACGCCACGCCACTGATCTAACTCTGATCTTCCACGACCCCGGCCAAGAATGGCTTAAATTTCGCGGGGATGGTTGTCAAATATCCCTGTCCCTCAAAACTTGATCTATATTCCATCGGAATGTTACTGGAAAGCCTTCCTCAAATGGTGCAATAATTGTAGGCATAATTCTCATCTTATGAATAAAATTAAAAGTTCGAGGATTTTCGTAAGTCTATCGCCTTCATTTCATTAAGTTCTTTAATTCTCTAAATTTTCATTTCTTGGTCATTTATATAGTTTAAGCAACTCTAGAGTCTCTACGAAGGGAAGGTTTTGTCATGTCTGTGCTACTCCGTAGGTTTTTCATTGGAGGGAGAATGTGAACATACCAGTTTACGAGGATACTATCGAGTATCATTTATAATCGAGGGAGAAATGAACGCTACTCCTCGAAAACTTGTAGCTCTTTGCAAAAATATCCATTAAAGTTAGTGCAGAGCTTTCGTCAGATATTGTAAGTTGGAAAATCCCTGTCGAATCCAGAACCCTGTTGCCGCCTTGTTTGTTTACCTGGTCACACTGAAAATAAAATCGTCGTTTTGCTATTGTTAAGTTTAAGTAAAAAACAATAGCAAAACAACGTTTCTTTAATTGAAAAAAAAAAAATAAATATAAAATAAAAAAAATAAATAAATAAATAAAAAATTGTCGATAAGAAAAGACGCTTTAAGTCAAAATAGCATCTCAAGAAAAAAATTTACTAGTGAATAGGAGCTACGCTTTTCCTACGACTTTTATTCATTTTCCCTTGCAATTGAGAATTGGTTCCTTTAGTTCGGATTAGTTTACATTGGTCCGTAATATGAGCCCCTAGTAAGACTTCAACTAATGAACCAAAGCGAGAGCTTTTTCCATAATAAAAGGGTTAAAATGATAAAACCCACTCTCCGTGTAGCGGCAAACTTGCATTGACGAGAATCATGGCATCACGGTCTGGAACCATGAGCAATTGCCCCCGCTCCAAGCTCGAAAGCACGAGGCGCGAGATCGAGGGTCGCGGGGGCCTGAGAGCGCTCTCTACCGGTCGACTTGGCAACTGGGCGCATACCAGCGCCGAGATGTAACCAATCACCGTTTGTTCTCCATGATGAAACCATCATGAAGAAGCGGCCGCGGCTGGCGAACGGTCTTGCCCGTGGCCCGTCCGGCCGGCTCGGCCTTGTCAGACCGCGCTCGAGCTTTCCGCGCGCTTTCCCGCCGGAGGAAAGTTTCGGTGGAAGTTCGGCAACGCTCTGGCCCCGGCCTCCGTGTCCTCGTCTTGAGGTAACTCGCCCCATGCCCCCCACCCCCTCTCTCGCTCCTCCCCGAGCCCTTTGCCCCCCCCCCTCCTCCTCCTCGTGCCCCAACCCTCGGAGCGCCTCGCCAACGTCCGCCGCCGCCGCCGCCGCCACAACTACATTTCCACTTTCCACCTTCCCACTCACCGTTGCCGCTTCATCATCCTCCGATTAATTTTTATTTTTTTTTATTTTATTTTTTTAAAATCAAATTTCAACCCATTTTTTTTTTCATTACGACGAATTTTCATCATTGGTCCTTCTACGATCATTTCATTAAAGGCAAGACATTATTGGAATTTTTCATAACCTAGAGCACATACATGAAGTCGCAGTATGTCGCAGGCAAAAAGTAAAATCAGGCATTTTGTCAAATGCCCAGGCTAATAGTCAAATATTCTAACCTAAATTGAAGTTCTGATTCTTTTCCTAATTTCAGACAAAATAATTCATTGCTCCTGCAAAAAAAATTATCAGTAAAAATTTACACGCATATCTACAAATAAGGCGAACGGGACCAACACAATATGTAAATAGAGCAGGGAACGGACGCGCGATGCTTACGGCGCAGACGTACAACTATTCGTACTCGATGGATGGCCATGTTGCGTCTGCAAAATTGAAGGCGCGACGGCGCGAGGTGTGGAATGTGGATTCGTATTACTCCGCTCTTCGCTACACTGAAAAAGATAATATGCTGTTATAGCACCTACGCGCTACGATGTCAAAAATGTGTCTAGTGATCCTAGGATGCTGCCTAGATTTCCCAAGCAGTTGACTTTGTATTCACAGAATGTGAAGTTAACTGCGGGGGCAGTAAAGGCAGCATCTTGGGATCACCAGATACATTTTTGACAGCCCAGGTGCTGAAACATCATATAATTTTTTTCAGTGTACTAATGATGAAAAAACGATACCCGATTACGTGTCACCTATCTTCGCCTGAGTTCCTCACGTATACCTAAAAGAGGCATCCACAAATAAGGCGAACGGGACCAACACAATATGTAAACTAGGGGGCTACGCCCCCTGGCCGCTACGCGGCCCAACCCCCTGAAGGCGCTCCGCGCCATCAATGGGATGCTTCGCGGCCCTATTTTTACCCTCCTATCGGTGTTAGTTTTATTTTTCCCCTAAAAAATTACGATATGAGGTATACTTTAATTTTAAACATTACTTAAAATTACTTTAAAATTAAAAGGACGCGTTTTGGAATGACTGCTTGATGAAATATTGCAGTAAAACAATGCACAGTGATAGTCACACAGGTAATCATTAAGACTTCGTGGGTCGGGGATCGAACCCACACCGAGTTCTAAATGGACGCATTCGACGTCTTAGACGACTCGACCACCGCTCGACGTGTGGACACTGGCGCGAATCTTGTGTAGATAAGTGTAGAGCTGATGCGCAGGCTACACAGCTACTGCGCAACCTCCTCGACCACTGCGCATCCTCCCGCGCATAGCGGTAGCAGTACCGGAGCATTCTGTAAACTCACTCACTTTTATAACGTGATTTTAAAAAAACCTGGGTCCTTTTTCCAAAATCTGATTACAGCGGGCTCATCTAGGGCCTATTACCTGTCGCTTTACGCAAAAATCATGGAAATCGGCCCAGTAGAATGCTCAAACGAACTATGACAAAACATATAAATTTACATTGTTTAAATGGGAGAATTCGCGACTTTACCACGTAATATAAAAAAACCTGGGCCATATTTTGAAAATCTGAAAAGAGTTGGCTTATCTAGAGACAATTGCCCGTTGATAGCCGCAAAAATCATGAAAATCGGCCCGGTAGAACGCTGGAACTAAGCGTCACCAGTTTCGCAAAATTAGGAGGTCTCGGAGCTTATAGTATAGATAGAGTAGGGAAACGGTCGCGCGATGCTTACGGCGCAGAGATACGACTATTCGTACTCGATGGATGGCCATGTTGCGTCTGCAAAATTGAAGGCGAAATGGTGTGAAATAGTGTGGACCCAGCACTATTTTACTACCTTCTTAAAGAAAAGAAGCCCTCAGTCAAACACATGAAAAAACTGAGTAAATGTTTTGAAAACCAACTACCTTACTTCACTAGTTACCTCTGACATGTACATGCTTTGGGGACTCTAAAACTGAGAACACGGCATCACTGCTAAGGTATTTGCTCCCTATCTTTGCGTTGAGAGTTTGTTTTGATGTAGAGGTGGACTCTCAGGATAGCGTGGGATATCCCCTGCATTTTGGCTTCTTTGGATAGCTTTTTTTGAGCTTGGGAGTTGATTTCAGAGAAAACCAGTGGCATCATCGTGTTTCTCGCGAACTTTTACGTAAGAATCAAAAGTCAAATCGCAAATTCCTCACACATGCAACATCTCCATTGATTCGTTGTCAATATATATGTCGCAGGCAATTAGCAATCGCCGGCAATTTACAAGCCAGTGGTGAATAAATATAGAAAATTATAAAATTCTGAAATAAAAGAACCAGATTACAGTGCTGATTATGTTGCCTATAATGTTTCCACCCTTAAAACATGACAGAATTATGCACATTCAGAAGAGAGTGCAGTAAACTCCGTGACATTAGTTGGGTTGAGATCGGACAGGCAACTAAACTAACACAGTGACAAAGCGTAGAGTATCACAAAAAATGAAGGCGCTTCAAGCCGAGCTCATACTTATGGAGACCATAACCTTAAAAATTGTATTATGCCGATGCGCATTATTGCGATTTATTTAAATAACGCGTGAACCGCTTGCAAATTGCCGGCGATTGCTAATTGCCTGCGACTTATACATAACCGTGCTTTTTAAACTGTTCCTACCTCAGTTTCACTTACTTCTGTTTTTAAAGTTCCGAGTATCGAGCACAGCGTACGTTTGAAAAAATTTCGTCCGCGTTACGATTCCATGCATAATGCATATTCCACGGGTATCTCCATCCGCTAGTGCCCCATCGATTTTTCGACCGGTGAAAAATTGATGAGTGATACCGATAGCGTTACGCAAGTGGCGTGGCAAGTAGCCTGGATGTAACAAAGAACGAATTGATTACAGAGTGTCACGGAGTTGCCGTGACGCCCGGCGAAACGCGAAGCTTCAATGCGGATTCGCGGGGAAACCTCGGCGAAGGGGCAACAGGGGAGCGTTGCCATGATGCAGGGGGCCACGACTGATGCGCTGGAAGGTCTCCGGCACCGGCTCTCCGGATAAGAGATGGTCCGAGCTCCAGCGGTCAGCCTCCGCCGTTGATGCCCCTACCTCCGCACCGGTGAGCAGCACTGCCGTGCTATGGAAAAACGCCGTATGAACCTTCAAATCTCCTTCGATAAAAACTGAATTTACTGGGAAAATTGTGAATATTTTTTTCCAAAAGTTTCAGACTATTTTATACGCAATTTCATCTAAAATAATTTAAATATAAAAGAAAAATGTGCATAAATATTGTCAAAAATACATATTTTAGGACATATTTTAATACTTATTTTAGGGAAATTTGGCAACCCTCGAATGTTCATACGGCATTTACTGGGAAAATTGTGAATATTTTTTTCCAAAATTTTCAGACTATTTTATACGCAATTTCATCTAAAATAATGTAAATATAAAAGAAAAATGTGCATAAATATTGTCAAAAATACATATTTTAGGACATATTTTAATACTTATTTTAGGGAAATTTGGCAACCCTCGAATGTTCATACGGCGTACTTCCTCACCACGGCAGAGCAGAAGCTTGCGATTATATTTAGTCACCATATTTTTTTAATATACAAGATGATCCAGGGTTAAACGGCCGGACTGAAGGAGCCGGAACACCTCCAAACTCCCTCTTTAAATTGAGATTTCGATTTTTTTCTTCGATCATCTATGAATTCAGGGCATGAACTCACAGAAATTTTCATGAGGTTTGATTCACAATCATAGCCAAAATTAAGGAAAAACTATTTACTTTCCGAAATTTTGGGGGTTGTAGCTCCGACCGGGGGCTCTTTTGGAAAGAAGCTTTATACAGCAAAAAAGTACTATTTTGAACCATAGAACACGCTCCTGCAGTTTGGCGGGTTGACCCTGGATCACCCTGTATTTAATCAAGGGGCTATCCCAAGGTACAGCATCTATACGGGAGAGTGCGGACATGTCGGTAATATTGAGGTCAGGGTCAGGCTATGAAGCTCGAATTAATCAGAGGAAATAGTTGCACTTCGATCCAAATTATCAGAAACATTCAAAATCATTTTCGTACCTCTAAAATAAGTATTTTATCTAGAAATATTTGGTGACATTCTAATGTTTGCACAGGGGTTTTTCTTAGCACAGCAGTACAACTTTTTCAGCAATTTTGTTTTTTTAGACCATCAAAGGTCATTTTTTGAGCCCAAAAAAACTTGGAAGTATCCACTTTGATGTTTTGTATGATTATTGCCAACGCCAGAGTCAACCGAGTACACCCCCAGTCCAAAAGCCAAAAGCCAGTAAATTGTCAGCCAGGTCAATAGCAAATCCGGACTTGATCTTCTAGACTTCTAGAATTTAGTGTCGGAATTGACATAGTTCATAAACTGCTAGCATGGCTGAATGCATGTCCAAGTCATAGGTAACTAGTGTAGCAAGAAAGTTGGTTTTTAGAAAGATCACTCAGTTTTTTTTATGATGTGTTTGACTGAGGGCTTCTATTCTTTAACAAGGTGGTAAAAAAGTGCTAGGTCAACACTATTTCACACCATCCCGCCTTCAATTTTGGAGACGCAACATGGACATTCATCGAGTGCGAATAGTTGTATGTCTGCGCCGTAAGCATCGCACGTCCGTTTCCCTGCTCAACTTACATATTGTGTCGGTCCCGTTGGTCCTATTTGTAGATGCTTTTTTTAGGTATACGTGAGGAGCTCAGGCGAACATAGGAGACACGTAATCGGGTCTCGTTCTTAAACTTTCCGCCCAAATCTGAGTGACTTTTCATTCGCAGCGAAGAGCGGAGTGTTACGAGTCCTCGCCTCGCGCCATCGCGCCTTCAGTTTTGGAGACGCAACATGGACATCCATCGAGTACGAATAGTTGTATGACTGCGCCGTAAGCATCGCGCGTCCGTTTCCCTGCTCTGCTTACGTATTTTGTCGGTCCCGTTGGTCCTACTTGTAGATGCTTTTTTTAGGTATACGTGAGGAGCTCAGGCGAAGATAGGAGACTCGTAATCGGGTTTCGTTCTTAAACTATCCGCCCAAATCTGAGTGACTTTTCATTCGCAGCGAAGAGCGGAGTGTTACGAGTCCTCGCCTCGCGCCATCGCGCCTTCAATTTTGCAGACGCAACATGGACATCCATCGAGTACGAATAGTTTTATGACTGCGCCGTAAGCATCGCGCGTCCGTTTCCCTGCTCTGCTTACGTATTTTGTCGGTCCCGTTGGTCCTACTTGTAGATGCTTTTTTTAGGTATACGTGAGGAGCTCAGGCGAAGATAGGAGACACGTAATCGGGTTTCGTTCTTAAACTATCCGCCCAAATCTGAGTGACTTTTCATTCGCAGCGAAGAGCGGAGAGTTATGAGTCCTCGCCTCGCGCCATCGCGCCTTCAATTTTTCAGACGCAACATGGACATCCATCGAGTACGAATAGTTGTATGACTGCGCCGTAAGCATCGCGCGTCCGTTCCCTGCTCTATTTACATATTGTGTCGGTTCTTTTGTCTCATTTGTAACGGCGCTTCAAGGCCTCATCGGGCAACACAGCCAAAGATAAGAAAGTCGAAATTCCGACCCTTTTTAAACTTTTTTTTCGAATTTGAGCGACACCTTACCAGTAGCATAACGCGAATTATTGCGAATTCTCGTTTAGCGCTGCGTCTCCGCGCCTTGAATTTTGTCTGTTCGAACTCTGTTTGACCAAGAGTTTCTCTCTCGCCAACGAGCTATTTTTGTGACGGCATTTCTTTATGAATTCCTGCTCGTCCAGCAGGAAAATTATCCTACTGTCGCTTTATTTGTCTCATCAGCCCAGGCCTTGTTTCCCCCGCGAAATGGTGTGGACCCAGCACCATTTCCCTACCTTGTTACATACAGTTCGGGCCACTTCTTAGTGTTTTTTTCTTCATTTGTCTCATCAACCTACATTGATTACAGATGTCAAATGGGAATTTGAGGTTACCGGTTTTTAGTGATCACGGATACCTGCTCTTGTTCGGACGGCATCTGTTTCTCCCAAAAATCGTTTCCCCACATCTAAAAATTCATAGAGCTCACCAGCGGGCTGATTCTTGAAACTGATAGACAAAGTCATAGACAAAAAAGACGTAGGGAGTATGGAGCGATCCTTTTGGTTGAAATGGGTGTTTCTGAAAGGCAAACTAAATGGGTAAATGATAGACTAACTATCCAGCACCTGCTAGACAGCCTCCACCAATACTGCCGTGCTAAGAAAGAACGCCGTATAAACATTCGAGAGTTGCCAAATTTCCCTCGATAAAATGTTCATATTTGGGGAAAGTCATGAATATTGTTCCTTGAAATTTTCAGGAACTATAGTTGAAATTGCGAGGAAACTTATCTGAAAAATTGGAAGACAAACATTCATAAGTTCACCAAGGGATTCTGGTTTTATCAAGGGAAATTTGGCAACGCCTGAAGGTTCATACGGCATTTTTCCTTAGCACGGCAGAGTAGGATCCCTCCATATCCCATGTGTCCTCTTTGTCCATAGCTTTGTCTATCAATTTCAATAATCAGCCCGCTGAGCCACAGAGCTATCGCGCCAAAGCTCCAAGTGCGTCAGTCAGCCGATCGAATAGGAAGCGGATTCGTTCCCGCTGACAAGCATGGAGCTGTGTGTACGGGGTGTCTCGTAATAACGCGGATCGGCAAATGCGTATTATCGACGCAGCTTGTCAAACACAGTTGCGCCGAGGGGAGTCCGTTCACATTTATTTTCACGCACTTGTTCACTTTCGTTCTCATTCATCCGCGGCCGAAGACCGCCCCCTTACGTAAGCGGGCAAGTACGCATGATTTACCACCCCTCTCGCTGCGCCGAGCGCTCCGCACCGTTTGTATCATCAGTCGCACTTAGCATCACGTGATGTCACCTGTGCGTCACGCCTCGTCTGCTATCGTAACTTTTACCCCCCTCCACGTTTGCAACACCCAACACTGGCACCGAAGGGGAGTGACCTTGCTCGATTCACCTGCTTCGCTCTGCTCACCCCTAATCCGCTCGTGGCGTTCGAATTGCAATTGCATTCTTTGTTTGAGTCCCTACACCCCCCTTGGATCCGCCTATGATCAACGGTAATTCATTCGTAATAGTCTGTTTCTTAGGAGCCAAGGAAAATTTGGAAATATTAAAGTGGAGCTGAAGCTCCGCCATTGTGCAAAATATTTCAGCGTCAATTCGTTGGTCCCCTCACGAAAGGATGTAACTTAATTTCGGTGTTGCCAAATCTCCCCCAGCAAATTGTAATAACCTAGAGAGTCTTGGGCATTTCTACCTGAAAATTTATCTAGTTTCTCCTCAGATTTTATGCAAAAATCAGGCAAATTTTGGATTAAAATGGCTCAGGTACATTTTGTTTTTGATTGTCAGCATTTGGTCTGCATCGCCCTTAAAACATTGACATAGAGTGCAATCAAGAATAAAACATTTTTTACTTTTACGTCTTGATGAGTCCGAAATAGGAACCAGTGATTTATGTTTCTACGCGCCGTATTCTATTTTTCATTCATTTTTCCATTGCAGACAAGTAAGTGCAGAGTAAAATTTGCCTACTTTGAAAAATGGAGACTGAATTTGGCCAATGATCAGCTAAATTCTTTTATTGGTACGAATAGTCGAATACCCAAGCTCGTTTGGTTATTGCATTTTTTTTTACATTTATATCTATGTATTATTCATATATCGACGATGAAACTACCAAACCACGTATCTCGGTTTGCGACGTCGCAGACTTCCTGTCATACTTCATTTTTTAAATGAAAAACTACTTAACGTCCAGTCTTGAAAATTTCTGTGATTTTTCCTCTTCGTGCGGAGAAAATTCTGTGAAAATTTCAAGGAATGATATTGATTTGGTCTACTTCAAAAAAATAAAATGCGAGCGTAGATTTTTAAACACCGCAAACGAGATACGTGGTTTGGTAGTTTCACCGTCGATATGTACATATGTATTTATATTTGCATTCATCATTGAGCTTTTTCAAACGGATAAAATATATTTATAGGTTAACGTCATTGCAAAGGTAGTTAGGCGTCGCAGACTACTAGACAGCGTTTCAAAGGCAGCTCTTATGGTCTTATGGCGGAATATGATTTACAACATCTTCAGCTCGACAAAATTCTCCAAAGAGCGACATTTACTGCGCCAAACCACCGCTATAGCAGACACTCGCCTCTAATAAAATGCTCGTCTTTCATCAACAAAATCTCCGTGAAAAAGAATCCCAGAACCTCAGACGTACCGTCTCAAAAATCGTTTCTCCGAACCAGAGACAAAACGCTCTCATGCATGTACGATGCGATCAAATAAAAAGCATCGAAGCAGTTTGAGCAGTCAACCTCGTTCAGAAAGTCCATCACCGATCGACTATCCCCTATAATAGCCCAGGTTCGGTCCATCTCTGCCATCCTTAGGAAGAACACCGTATGAGCGCCACCTTGTTGCCAAATTAGTTCGATTTTCGAAAATTTTTGTACTAAGAAAAGTCGTAAATACTTTGGCTTAACGTTTTCAGGTTTACTAGATGAAATTGCGAGTGAAATTCTCAAAACATTTCAAAGGAAAAATAGAGTCCCTTTATACTGAGAGTCAAGACACTGTGAATCCATTTCTGATTGGTTCCCGTATTTTACAGATTTTAGGCCTCCATAGTGTCCATAGAGTACTCAATGACAGTGTCACAAACGGGAAAAAAGATCACATTTTCAGCGATTCCAAAGATTATAATGTAGAATGGACCGGGGAATAACGGGTTCGACAAGGAACAAATGGAATGAGAGAAGGAACGGAGACAGGAATTTGAGAATGAACCGATCAAAGATTACGAAAAACTATCGATTTGTGTAATCTTTATTTCCATTTGTGACTCCATGAGGGGGTGTTGTCTTGACTCTCAGTATAAAGGGACTCTAAGGAAAAATATCCGTTAGTTTGTCTGAAAACTCATATTTTATCGGTTGAAATTTGGCAAGGAGTGAATGCTTATACGGTGTTTTAATCTTAGCACGACGGTCTCCTCTCAGAGCGAGGATACCTGTCGAATTTCAGCTCAGCCCAAGGAAGTGTATTAAAACGTCGTAGGTGTTTCCGCTCGGAGAGGAGTTTGTTGATTACAAAAGGTTATAAAATTCAACTACACATCGAATAAATTGTTTTTGAGTATCCCATTCGAAGTTTCAAGGATGACCAGGACGGATGCCGGGCCGCCGACCGCCGTCCTGGGGGTGAGAGCTAACAACAACCATGCCTTATGAATCTTTTTTCGCCCTCCCCACCCCCCCTTCCACCCTATCCAACCTGAGTGACTTTTCCTTTCTCTCTCGCGTCGCATATCTTACCTGGACAAACATACGAATTCATTTAAGCTTTTTGTTTGATTTTTTTCCGCGCCTCCACCCTCCATTTGATTCCGTCTTTTAGTGGTTCCATGCGTTCCCACTTTATGAGGCGCTATTTGAAGAGCCAACACAAGTCTCCCGGTAACGTTCCTCGCCCATCTTATTTGCTTTTCAAAGGATCATCTTCCTCTGAGTTTACGATACCACTGAGCAACGTTTTTTATTTTAAATCCCGGGAGAGGATTGCGTTTTTGATTTCTCGTGTGTTCGCTCGGAGGAATGTTTGGAGGCAGCGCTGGTACATGTTTGCTGGGAGTAATCGTGAAATATCTGTTCAAAGCCGTGGTTAAGTTTAAAACGTAGTATGAATGAAAGAGTTGGGTGGGATTTTATTTTGAGACGACCCATTTTTAGTTGTGAAGCATGTAGATGTCTATTCTAAGTTTTTGTGTAGAAGAAAAAAAGGGAGAAAACCTACCTATTGCTTCTCTTAAAATTTTCTGCACTCATTAAAATTATTAACCAACAATTGGGTTGGTTTCCTTTAAAAATGACATAATAGATACAAATGTTTTTGGATCGTTGTGACTGATATACGCATTTTTCAACCTTAATCATAGGAATGTCGCTCAAATCATCTATCTAAGATTTGTTTAACCATCAAAATCTGTTGCTGACCTGTTGCATATGCTGCCTCGTTAAAGAATAACGCCGCGTGCTCACTCGAACTCGCAAAATTTTCCCCGATAAAACATTGTTTTTCAAGAAAAGTCATGAATTTTTCTCCTTGCATTTTCAAACTGCGAATGAACTTTTCCAAAAAATTGGAATAAAAATATTCTCAAGTTTCCCTGAAAATTCAGTTTTTGTAAAAAAAAGAAAGAAAAAAAGTGCCTCGTCTGAAAGCTCATACATAGTTTTTCCTTTAGTACGTTGGAGTCGATGGAGCCATTAAGTGGGATCAATTAATTGGTCATTTCCTGTGCGAAAAGACAACTACACTTTAACTCAACAAAATTTAAATTGGAAAGCTGTTGAGCTTATCTAACTGATGGTTGCATACTGATTCCCTTCTTATCATACGCGAAAATCAGTAAAATTGTGAACAGTAATTGCAGGCATTTATTTGTAAAAAATTGAACTGTTCAAGTGTTCGAGTTAATGTTGCAACCTTGGAGTGGAAGTAGGTTCCTCCGTTTGGGAAACGACAAATTCATTATTTAAGAACCCAAAATCAGAGACATCGTCTTCTCAAAAACTTTGTCAATGGAGGTGTTGCATGTGTGAGGGATTTGCGATTCGACTACCTACTGATTCCTATGTAAAAGTTCGCGAGAAACACGATGGTGCCACTGGTTTTCTCTGCAATCATCTCCCAAGCTCAAAAAAAGCTCTCAAAGGGAGGCCAAAATAGAGGGGATATCCCACGCTATCCTGAGAGACCACGTCTATCAAGACGAACTGTCCATGCAAAGATAGGGAGCAAATATATTAGCAGGGTTGCCGTGTTTTCAGTTTTAGAGTCCCCAAATAAAGTGGCAGCCCTGTCAATGTATTTGCTCCCTATCTTTGCATGGAGAGTTTGTCTTGATGTAGAGGTGGACTTTCAGGATAGCGTGGGATATCCCCTCCATTTCGGCCTCAACTTGAGAGCTTTTTTTGAGCTTGGGAGTTAATTTTAGAGAAAACCAAAGGCACCATCGTGTTTCTTGTGAACTTTTGCATGAGAAGCAACAGTCAAATCGCAAATTCTTCACACATGCAACATCTCCATTTTATAGTTCAAAAACTGTTTTGAAAAGACCGAGTATAAAAAATTTCCTGAGAGTGTATGTTGCACCCAGCCTCCGCGATATTTTATTCAAAGCACGGCTTGGATACGGCTACGGAGTACGGAGGATAAGTCTTCGAAACGTCGTCGCTATGGGAGTATGCTTTCTTTACTGGAATAACCCTCACGCACAGCAACGATGGAAATGATACCATTCCAATCCAAGATCCGTTCCGTGTTGGACGTGCTCCTCGGAAAATCATCAGAAGACAAAAAGTGGAAGACTTGGGGCCGCGGGGGTGCGTGTGGCACGTATTTCAATGAATATGACAACTGGTGACATCGGACACACGGAACATGCCCCATCAAAATATTCCGCAAAATATCACCTTTGTCCACGTCCAGCTTGGGAACAAGAGAGCGATGGCTAGAGTTTCTTCTTAAGGCCTAGATACACACGGCGATTAATCGCCGCGATTGCAATCGCGGCGTTTAAACGCAGGTGTATTCGGTCAATCGCCGCGACGGGCGAGTGAAATTCTCGGAATTTCTCCAATCGCCGCGATTGAATCCAAAGTAGGATTCAATCCTACTTTTTGGGCGAGTAGATGCATTTGTTGAGTCCTGTTTATTCTTGATGGATGCGAAATCCACCAGTACATGTGGTCTACATGTGTTTTTGTTTACGTTCTTCTGTCTTCGAGGTGCTCGTCAATTAGTTTTATAGTATGTTTATTTTTACATTTGATGCGAAAATTGTTAAAATTGCAGCAGAAGTGTGTCCGTTCATTAGCCACTTATTATTCAAGAGAGGCACCAGAACTTCAGAAATAGGAAACATTATTCAGTTGAAAATCTTCATCTTCATTCCATTAAAAAAAGGCACTAGTCTTTTGGGCACAGTACTTACGACTATCCTGTTATCAATATGATCAACTAGATAAGATACTGATCATTTTAAGGTTGTAATAACATTAGCTATGTTTATGCGAGCCTCTTAACCTAACTTCAATCGAAACCTGAGTTTGAAACCAAGGTTCAAATCACGGCATAAACGATACGGAACTAACGAAATGTAGGTTTCCGAAATTTGTGTTTGAAACCTTATTTTACACTAAAGACTAGGTTTTCGCACTCCGCATAAACGAACCGGAGGTTGAAATTAGTTGAAATTCGACTTCAAATGCGATTTTCAGGTGCGCGATCGGCAATATGGCGGATTTATTATCATACCGTTCGTAAACAACTGGTGCTTATCCCACGATTTAGCTTTAATTTTGCCATTATTCAACATTTTTTACAATCATAATTTTACTATAATTGTTGCTTAAGCACTTTTACGTGATTCCTTCAGTTATATGTGGCTTACTTATCCTTATTTAGCTAAACGTAGGACGTTATTTTCTAGTGAAGGTGTTTCGTGTCAGATGGAATCCAGGCTTATTACTGCTTTTTCAGATTATTCTTGCAACTCTAATCAACATTTTATGACTACAGAAGCAAAGCAAGCAAAGAGCTTTACAGGCTACAATTGAGTAATAGCCTTACCCACCAGTTCATCATCTGCAGAGAACTTTTTTACTGCATCCGCACGATTTGCCTAGGATTTCAAGATAAGGCACCCTGCTTCCCTTTAAGTAGTGCACCGAATTTTTTCATTTCAATCTACCGATTAAATCTAAAATCTGATCCAATCAGAGCTGCATAGCTCTTGAATTTGTGTGTTATCCGTGTACGTATTTCCTGATTGTCCTACTGGAAGTGTGACTCCAGCCACAACCGTGACCTGCTGACTTATTTCTTTGATCCAATCTCTAGTAAATGATGACTCAAATTCTGAAGCCATCATTTATTGAAACTAGTTCAAAGTTATTGCTCCAAAGTATCGTCACTCTTCTCATACTGATGCAGAAGGAAGGAGATTCTTCGGTGAGTGCTCTGTGATCCAAGATTTTCAATTTGAGATAAGAATAAGGTTTTTATTGAGGCGTGTAACAATTTTTGGTTGTTGAACCACTTGTCATAATTGAGCTTTGGCGTTAGAGATGCATCAACTGTGGAAAGTGGCTCTGCCTGTGCAAAAATATCTTGTGACAGCAGTGAATGTTAGTAAATGCACTTTACAGATAGACTGAGAGCTCCAGATTCCAATCTACCTGTATTATTAAATTCAGAAGGATTTTTGAATTGAGTTCATATCGAATCTCAGTGGGAGAATAATATACAGTGTAAGCGAAAGAATATCAATGGTAAGGTTGGGTTGGTGTCTTAGGTTAGTGAAATGCAATGGCAGGTTCTGAAATCTTGTTTTTCAGTTGCTCTTTACATGAGTCACCTTTGAAAATCAAGTTTAAGAAAAACACACATAGGTAGGCGAACAGTGGTAGGTCGCTTGCCTATTTTCTTCCCGTCTTGCTCATGGACTCGGAGAGCAGTCGGAAAGAGGGGTGAGAAACAGGATTTCAGCGCGTGTCTCTGGGAATGTGGAAATTCAAAATTTGTGAAGCGTCACCAGTTTGTTGAGATTGTCACCGTCCATTGCCTCAAGAGGATTTAGACGCTTCTGCTTCAGCGATACATTGTTGACCTATCAATATCTGCTTATTTTGATCATATCTTGAAGGAGGAATTCCCATAAGTATATCCCGATTCTTTATTTGTTTCACTACAATAATGGCAGACATACAATCTTTACAACAGCATGGAGTGAAGGTGCGGTGCTTTGCTTGCGGATTAGCACTCCTACACTTTCAATGCCTATATCTACCTATTGTAAGATCATTAGAAGCTCAATAAACAATATGATGAATTTCTGCGCCTGCCACAATTATTTTTAACATCACTAAAATTACCTATGGCAACTTTTCTGAACACAGAATGTAAGCTCGAGCATGATTTGGAGGGTTGTTGAGATTAGGTATTCATTCAATTTTAAAGATGAACGTAAAATGATTAAACATCTACTGTCATTTTTCCAACTGTTGCTCAGAAAGTCAGTAAAGGCTTTTCTAGTGAAGATGAAGCCTCCGCTTATATATTGTGGAAAAATTGAACATACACAGGATAAAAGAGTAATACCTAATAATTTATTGAATCAATTCATAGTGGAAAAATGAAGTATAGCTTGTGAAAATGGCGCCAACATGAAATTCAAGTTCAATCGAAAATATGCGCATAAACAGCGCCAAAATCGGAAAGTTTGATTTCTATGGAACGCCGTTAGTGTCAAAACCCTTTTCTTGCGCGCGCGGAATTTTTTCTGGCGCGCGGAAAGAAAAAATCCGTTTTCGATGAAAATCTCTGAATTTCCGGATTCCGCGCCGGTTTTCGATATATTTGCGCCGTTTGTGTCAAAACTATTTTTTCCGGCGCGGCGCTCCAAATCTGTTCCGCGCGCGGAATTTTCGATATATCGATTCCTGCTCGCCGTTTGTGTCAAAACTATTTTTTCCGGCGCGGCGCTCCAAATCTGTTCCGCGCGCAGAATTCTCGATATATCGATTCCTGCTCGCCGACTGTTTTTTCCGGCGCTGCACCAGAAAATAATTCCGCGCGCCACTTTTTCGATATATCGATTTTTCTGCGCGCGGAGAATATTATCTCTCTTTTGAACGATTTCCATTATCGATCCTCTGCGTGTATGGAACGCCGTTAGTGTCAAAACCCTTTTCTTGCGCGCGCGGAATTTTTTCTGGCGCGCGGAATTTTTTTTCGGCGCGCGGAAAGAAAAAACCCGTTTTCGATGAAAATCTCTGAATTTCCGGATTCCGCGCCGGTTTTCGATATATTTGCGCCGTTTGTGTCAAAACTATTTTTTCCGGCGCGGCGCTCCAAATCTGTTCCGCGCGCGGAATTTTCGATATATCGATTCCTGCTCGCCGTTTGTGTCAAAACTATTTTTTCCGGCGCGGCGCTCCAAATCTGTTCCGCGCGCAGAATTCTCGATATATCGATTCCTGCTCGCCGACTGTTTTTTCCGGCGCTGCACCAGAAAATATTTCCGCGCGCCACTTTTTCGATATATCGATTTTTCTGCGCGCGGAGAATATTATCTCTCTTTTGAACGATTTCCATTATCGATCCTCTGCGTGCCCCTGCCGTTGCCGTATGTGGGTCGTGTAAACAAACGCAGATTGATAACACAAATGATCCAAACAACTCGAAATCTCTTAATTTTAATTAATTTAAATCCATTTTCGACTTCAACCAAGCATTTGGCAATAATATTCATCGTATTTTACAACCTGGAGCCACGGCCTATCGGCTCATTTTAAGGTGCATTCTGAAAATCAGTTTTACAAGTCCAATGTCCAAACCCAGACTTTCTTCTTTTACTTTTTTTTAACCATTCTCTTTTCACTTTCGCCTCAAATCAAATGTTTTGCAGTTTTTTTATCTTAAGTAAGTGGTCCTGAATTCATTCAAGAGTTAGAAGTTCACGATTTATTTAGTATTATAGCCTTTTGACCTCTTAAGCTTTATCGATATGATCTCATGTAGTTCGAGGTTTCTTTGGCCCAAACCAAGTGATTACTTACACATCTGATGTGAGTCTTATGGCTCTTCAAATTCGCAGTGTAAAATTAAATCAGAGACTACAGTTACTTAATCCAGTTCTGCTCTCTTGTTCAATGTTTGTCATAAGTGTTTGCTCGTGTCTGTTCTTTATAAATGACCACTGTAGTGCGTATACACAGTTATGCTATCGGTACAGGTATTATTTCTTGTTTTCTACAGTCAGGACTTTCTCTTAAGCGCAATAATTTACCAAAGAAATTCACCTAGTTGCGTAAATAATTTGGTGTATAGATATTCTGTTAATGTCTCCTTGCGGTGATGCAAAGTTTCTGAGATCTGTCACAAGTGGATTTTGCATTTAGACGGTCACTCTTGCCTGATAAAATTACTGCTCTAGCAGCTTCAAATTTATACTTTGATCTCTGATTCATCACTAAATGACACTCGTGCGGTGTCATTTATCTTTAATCAGTTCAAAGCTATTTCGACAATGAATCATCAAAGGTCCGATCGAAGAAGGAATTTTCTGGTGAGTGCTGCGGCTGAACCGACATCACAACTCTACTATCGAAAGCATCAACCAAGACATGATCATTCGTCTGGAAGTGGAAATATTTTGCAACTCATCAGCAGGCCGATTATTGAAGGCTTAGAGCAACCCGACAAGACAACAAATTCCGATATATTACATGGAGAAGATAGGGCTATGTCTTTTCATATCGGGCTGACATAGTTTCAATAATCAGGTAGCTGGTAGTTTAACAGGTAAGATTTGTAAAGTCACTTAGGTATCACAAGTTACATTCGTATCTCTTGTGGAACAGTGTTTGTAGGTATGCTTACCTTTGTGGAGATTAATTGATAACAAAACGAGCATATCGATGTCATAGCCTAACTAGAAAACCATGTACGTAGATTTACAAAGTTTCAGACTTTCTGTTTCTCTTCGATTATAAAATCATGCAACGAAATGTTACAAATGTCATCCCCAGATAACCTTAACCATGTTCCTGACTTATTCTTATGGGAGGATGTAATTCTATGTCTTTTCAAAATCCTTCCATCCGTCTGTACCTGAGAAATTCAGTAAATCAGCCGACTTTCGGACTTTTAACCAGAATCGTCGGCATCTTTACAATTGAAATGATTCTTAGGTGTTTTTGAACAAAGGCATTTTATTAAAATTTTTGTTCGACAGGTTTGATTCACCCTGAATTCTTAAATAGAGAGAAAAAAAATATTTTCTTCACTCTAGAAAGACATGAAACTGACCAAGCTGTAGGTAAGTAAGTAGTTTTTGATTACTTCATTCCATGAAATGTGATGAGCCTTGTTGCTGCAGGAAACACAACATACTAGCAGGAATCCTCAAATAAATTTTCTATCTTGTACAATATCTGTTGATACTTAAGTATTTGATGATACCTACGAAGTACAAAATTTCTGAAAAGACACTGGGAATACCAGCAGAGTTATCTCAAAATTTTCTCTCAGGAACAAAACTAAAAATTGTGGAAGTTTCCTAAGAATGCTCTGAAGACAAATTTACGTATTATTAATAGATGAAGTGTAGCCTGCTACATATCATGTCGTATTTCTCTTCAAATATACATGCAGGTGAGTAGATTTTGAAATTTTGAGCGCACAATTTGCTTAAGAAAGAAGCGAGCACTACCATGATTTCCACTTACCATTACCACTTCCTCATAAATTTTTATAAGTTGATGCTTTTGAAAGTTGAGTTGTGATGTCGGTTCAGCCGCAGCACTCACCAGAAAATTCCTTCTTCGATCGGACCTTTGATGATTCATTGTCGAAATAGCTTTGAACTGATTAAAGATAAATGACACCGCACGAGTGTCATTTAGTGATGAATCAGAGATCAAAGTATAAATTTGAAGCTGCTAGAGCAGTAATTTTATCAGGCAAGAGTGACCGTCTAAATGCAAAATCCACTTATGACAGATCTCAGAAACTTTGCATCACCGCAAGGAGACATTAACAGAATATCTATACACCAAATTATTTACGCAACTAGGTGAATTTCTTTGGTAAATTATTGCGCTTAAGAGAAAGTCCTGACTGTAGAAAACAAGAAATAATACCTGTACCGATAGCATAACTGTGTATACGCACTACAGTGGTCATTTATAAAGAACAGACACGAGCAAACACTTATGACAAACATTGAACAAGAGAGCAGAACTGGATTAAGTAACTGTAGTCTCTGATTTAATTTTACACTGCGAATTTGAAGAGCCATAAGACTCACATCAGATGTGTAAGTAATCACTTGGTTTGGGCCAAAGAAACCTCGAACTACATGAGATCATATCGATAAAGCTTAAGAGGTCAAAAGGCTATAATACTAAATAAATCGTGAACTTCTAACTCTTGAATGAATTCAGGACCACTTACTTAAGATAAAAAAACTGCAAAACATTTGATTTGAGGCGAAAGTGAAAAGAGAATGGTTAAAAAAAAGTAAAAGAAGAAAGTCTGGGTTTGGACATTGGACTTGTAAAACTGATTTTCAGAATGCACCTTAAAATGAGCCGATAGGCCGTGGCTCCAGGTTGTAAAATACGATGAATATTATTGCCAAATGCTTGGTTGAAGTCGAAAATGGATTTAAATTAATTAAAATTAAGAGATTTCGAGTTGTTTGGATCATTTGTGTTATCAATCTGCGTTTGTTTACACGACCCACATACGGCAACGGCAGGGGCACGCAGAGGATCGATAATGGAAATCGTTCAAAAGAGAGATAATATTCTCCGCGCGCAGAAAAATCGATAAATCGAAAAAGTGGCGCGCGGAATTATTTTCTGGTGTAGCGCCGGAAAAAACAGTCGGCGAGCAGGAATCGATATATCGAAAATTCTGCGCGCGGAACAGATTTCGGAGCGCCGCGCCGGCGGCGAGCAGGAATCGATACATCGAAAATTCCGCGCGCGGAACTGATTTGGAGCGCCGCGCCGGAAAAAATAGTTTTGACACAAACGGCGCAAATATATCGAAAACCGGCGCGGAATCCGGAAATTCAGAGATTTTCATCGAAAACGGGTTTTTTCTTTCCGCGCGCCAGAAAAAATTCCGCGCGCGCAAGAAAAGGGTTTTGACACTAACGGCGTTCCATACTGCGTGCCCCTGCCGTATGTGGGTCGCGGCGTCGCGGTCGTGTAAACAAACGCAGATTGATAACACAAATGATCCAAACAACTCGAAATCTCTTAATTTTAATTAATTTAAATCCATTTTCGACTTCAACCAAGCATTTGGCAATAATATTCATCGTATTTTACAACCTGGAGCCACGGCCTATCGGCTCATTTTAAGGTGCATTCTGAAAATCAGTTTTACAAGTCCAATGTCCAAACCCAGACTTTCTTCTTTTACTTTTTTTTAACCATTCTCTTTTCACTTTCGCCTCAAATCAAATGTTTTGCAGTTTTTTTATCTTAAGTAAGTGGTCCTGAATTCATTCAAGAGTTAGAAGTTCACGATTTATTTAGTATTATAGCCTTTTGACCTCTTAAGCTTTATCGATATGATCTCATGTAGTTCGAGGTTTCTTTGGCCCAAACCAAGTGATTACTTACACATCTGATGTGAGTCTTATGGCTCTTCAAATTCGCAGTGTAGAATTAAATCAGAGACTACAGTTACTTAATCCAGTTCTGCTCTCTTGTTCAATGTTTGTCATAAGTGTTTGTTCGTGTCTGTTCTTTATAAGTGACCACTGTAGTGCGTATACACAGTTATGCTATCGGTACAGGTATTATTTCTTGTTTTCTACAGTCAGGACTTTCTCTTAAGCGCAATAATTTACCAAAGAAATTCACCTAGTTGCGTAAATAATTTGGTGTATAGATATTCTGTTAATGTCTCCTTGCGGTGATGCAAAGTTTCTGAGATCTGTCATAAGTGGATTTTGCATTTAGACGGTCACTCTTGCCTGATAAAATTACTGCTCTAGCAGCTTCAACTTTATACTTTGATCTCTGATTCATCACTAAATGACACTCGTGCGGTGTCATTTATCTTTAATCAGTTCAAAGCTATTTCGACAATGAATCATCAAAGGTCCGATCGAAGAAGGAATTTTCTGGTGAGTGCTGCGGCTGAACCGACATCACAACTCAACTTTCAAAAGCATCAACTTATAAAAATTTATGAGGAAGTGGTAATGGTAAGTGGAAATCATGGTAGTGCTCGCTTCTTTCTTAAGCAAATTGTGCGCTCAAAATTTCAAAATCTACTCACCTGCATGTATATTTGAAGAGGAATACGACATGATATGTAGCAGGCTACACTTCATCTATTAATAATACGTAAATTTGTCTTCAGAGCATTCTTAGGAAACTTCCACAATTTTTAGTTTTGTTCCTGAGAGAAAATTTTGAGATAACTCTGCTGGTATTCCCAGTGTCTTTTCAGAAATTTTGTACTGCGTAGGTATCATCAAATACTTAAGTATCAACAGATATTGTACAAGATAGAAAATTTATTTGAGGATTCCTGCTAGTATGTTGTGTTTCCTGCAGCAACAAGGCTCATCACATTTCATGGAATGAAGTAATCAAAAACTGCTTACTTACCTACAGCTTGGTCAGTTTCATGTCTTTCTAGAGTGAAGAAAATATTTTTTTTCTCTCTATTTAAGAATTCAGGGTGAATCAAACCTGTCCAACAAAAATTTTAATAAAATGCCTTTGTTCAAAAACACCTAAGAATCATTTCAATTGTAAAGATGCCGACGATTCTGGTTAAAAGTCCGAAAGTCGGCTGATTTACTGAATTTCTCAGGTACAGACGGATGGAAGGATTTTGAAAAGACATAGAATTACATCCTCCCATAAGAATAAGTCAGGAACATGGTTAAGGTTATCTGGGGATGACATTTCTAACATTTCGTTGCATGATTTTATAATCGAAGAGAAACAGAAAGTCTGAAACTTTGTAAATCTACGTACATGGTTTTCTAGTTAGGCTATGACATCGATATGCTCGTTTTGTTATCAATTAATCTCCACAAAGGTAAGCATACCTACAAACACTGTTCCACAAGAGATACGAATGTAACTTGTGATACCTAAGTGACTTTACAAATCTTACCTGTTAAACTACCAGCTACCTGATTATTGAAACTATGTCAGCCCGATATGAAAAGACATAGCCCTATCTTCTCCATGTAATATATCGGAATTTGTTGTCTTGTCGGGTTGCTCTAAGCCTTCAATAATCGGCCTGCTGATGAGTTGCAAAATATTTCCACTTCCAGACGAATGATCATGTCTTGGTTGATGCTTTCGATAGTAGAGTTGTGATGTCGGTTCAGCCGCAGCACTCACCAGAAAATTCCTTCTTCGATCGGACCTTTGATGATTCATTGTCGAAATAGCTTTGAACTGATTAAAGATAAATGACACCGCACGAGTGTCATTTAGTGATGAATCAGAGATCAAAGTATAAATTTGAAGCTGCTAGAGCAGTAATTTTATCAGGCAAGAGTGACCGTCTAAATGCAAAATCCACTTATGACAGATCTCAGAAACTTTGCATCACCGCAAGGAGACATTAACAGAATATCTATACACCAAATTATTTACGCAACTAGGTGAATTTCTTTGGTAAATTATTGCGCTTAAGAGAAAGTCCTGACTGTAGAAAACAAGAAATAATACCTGTACCGATAGCATAACTGTGTATACGCACTACAGTGGTCACTTATAAAGAACAGACACGAACAAACACTTATGACAAACATTGAACAAGAGAGCAGAACTGGATTAAGTAACTGTAGTCTCTGATTTAATTCTACACTGCGAATTTGAAGAGCCATAAGACTCACATCAGATGTGTAAGTAATCACTTGGTTTGGGCCAAAGAAACCTCGAACTACATGAGATCATATCGATAAAGCTTAAGAGGTCAAAAGGCTATAATACTAAATAAATCGTGAACTTCTAACTCTTGAATGAATTCAGGACCACTTACTTAAGATAAAAAAACTGCAAAACATTTGATTTGAGGCGAAAGTGAAAAGAGAATGGTTAAAAAAAAGTAAAAGAAGAAAGTCTGGGTTTGGACATTGGACTTGTAAAACTGATTTTCAGAATGCACCTTAAAATGAGCCGATAGGCCGTGGCTCCAGGTTGTAAAATACGATGAATATTATTGCCAAATGCTTGGTTGAAGTCGAAAATGGATTTAAATTAATTAAAATTAAGAGATTTCGAGTTGTTTGGATCATTTGTGTTATCAATCTGCGTTTGTTTACACGACCGCGACGCCGCGACCCACATACGGCAGGGGCACGCAGAGGATCGATAATGGAAATCGTTCAAAAGAGAGATAATATTCTCCGCGCGCAGAAAAATCGATATATCGAAAAAGTGGCGCGCGGAATTATTTTCTGGTGCAGCGCCGGAAAAAACAGTCGGCGAGCAGGAATCGATATATCGAGAATTCTGCGCGCGGAACAGATTTGGAGCGCCGCGCCGGAAAAAATAGTTTTGACACAAACGGCGAGCAGGAATCGATATATCGAAACTTCCGCGCGCGGAACAGATTTGGAGCGCCGCGCCGGAAAAAATAGTTTTGACACAAACGGCGCAAATATATCGAAAACCGGCGCGGAATCCGGAAATTCAGAGATTTTCATCGAAAACTGATTTTTTCTTTCCGCGCGCCGAAAAAAAATTCCGCGCGCCAGAAAAAATTCCGCGCGCGCAAGAAAAGGGTTTTGACACTAACGGCGTTCCATAGATTTCCCGCGAAAGTCGGGTTACAGCGCCCGCATAAACCCGACGGAGGAAACTTGCATTACAAACTCGGGTTTCGTGAAACCCCGGTTTCGAGCCTCGCATAAACGTAGCTACTAACAATTAGCGCTGATCGCGGCGATTAATCGCTAGGTGTATACGTGATCGCACTGATGGCCTCTGTTGATTGTATTGCGTTGAGCGATGCGATCCGAACCAACCCAATCGCGGCGATTAATCGCCGTGTGTATCTAGGCCTTTAAGGAAGAGTATTCTGCTGTATTTTTGAAGAGAACGGTAAGTGCATAAAGCGTCTAGCCCACCTTCAAACTAGGGGCTTCAAAGAGGCTCATCGATGGAACTGTCGTCGGGCCGACGATCTTTAAAAGGCAACCGATGTGTTTGAGATACATCACAGATCAGATCTTGAAATTTTCAAGGAATTCCGTGCAGAAATGGCTGAGAAATAGAAGAATTGGTGCCAGTTTGAGAGCCCCAGTTTGTATGTGGGCTGGACGCTTAAGAGAAGTTACGGAAAAAATGGACCTCTGAGCGGAAGAGTTCATTTAACGAGACCTCCGTCGCTCCTGAGATGGTCAATTGAACCACATTTGCAACAAGGAACCACTATTTCTGGCTCATTTTAGTGACAACAGTTATGCCATCGGCTACCGTATGCAGAAATGGGCTTTTGCAGAAGAGCCAGAGATGGTTGTTTCTTATTGCAAAATGTAATCCAATTACCATTCTTAATGTTTTTGAATGCATACAAATCGACGAACTTGAGTTTTGACCATATAGATAGGGTTTTTGTAATTTCATGTTAGGCAACGACAGCAGTACGAGGCGTGTTCTGCATGCTTGCGTGGTGACGTTTTGGGCACACAAACAACAAATATTAAGGTTACATATTGTCAGGATAGGGCACCATTTTACTCAAGACAGCAGTGAGTACAGTTCTTTCCCGGAATAAAGTGGACTTACTGCTGTTTTCTTCCTAACGACGTCATTCGCAATGAGATTTCTCCCTGCATAGAGAGCATACTTTACAAAGTGCGGTCATGACGTCACCATACCAATGATTCTTTGATTACAGCTTCGCACACATTGAATAAGGTTTGATTGCCTTTCGAGAGGCACTACTGAAAGTTTATCCATGCATGTCACTTTTTAGTGTGTACTTTTGTATCATTGAACTTGAAATTGAATATTTTAAACTAATGCTTTTTGCCCTTCTTCTGTTGCAGGTATGAACACATTATTTTTAAGAAACTGACAATCGGTAGTCTGTAAGTGATTATTTAAATTTTTTCAAGATTTTTTTTTTTTTTTTTTTTTTTTTTTTTTTTTTTTTTTTTTTTTATGCATGACTTTATCATGAACGTATGCGTCAGGAGTGCTGGCATGACATCAATTGCAGTAATTTTTGTTGTCGATTGTATTGAGTTTCACAATGCATTTTCATCTGAAGGATAGACGTGCTAGCATGACAACTGTCATGATCCAGAAGGAAAGAGTCACAAAAACGCAAGACAGGAGATGGAGAGTCAGATGCAAAGGAACACCTACGTTAAGACGGAGACCCCACTCTGCCGTACTACGGAAAAACGGAGTATGAACTTTCGAATGTTGCCAAATCATCCCTGATAAAAAATTTATTTCGGAAGAAAGTAATGCATATTCTTTCTTGAAATTTTCAGATATATCAGATTAAGTCGCGGGCAAAATTTTCTGAAAAATTTTGAGAAAAATATTCAGAACTTTCCATAAAGATTCGTATATCATGAAGCTAAATTCGGCAACACCTGAAGGTTCATACGGCGTTCTGCCTTAGAATTGGGGGGGGGGGGGGGGGGGGCTGGTCCTGTATCCCATCTGGCCACGGTCGGCGACCGGTGCTGTGCGCGGGCAAGCCTCGAAAATCAAGATCAAGATTTGGATTTGGAGTTAGGATTTGAGCTCTACCTGGCTCTCGGCCTCGTAGCTTACCTGAAAAAGCATCCCTCCCCTCGAGGCGAGTGAGCCAGTTCCTAATCGCTTTTCTACCTGTTCCGAATTAAAATATTTTTTCTCCTCTGGCTCTCACATCGTTTCCTCTCCAGCATCCCTCTTCCCGGTTCCTCCGTCTCCAACCCTCCCGGCCGTAACTTTAATGACCTCGTGAAGGCGTTCAAAATCTTCAGGAAGAAAATACCGTCCAACTCTTGCCGCCACCAAAGCGGTTCGTCGCATTGTTGTCGGGTCTAAAACTTAGATCACCTGGATACGGGAGAGTATGGCCATATCTGTGCCACTCTCTGATTGGTTCAGCAGTTTTAGATTATCATGGAGCTCCAAAGTTTGATCTATGTAAACAACCCCGACTCTGAGGAATACGTATTATCGGCTGAAAAACAAATGAAAATCACACTCGAAGGTTAATTTTTGGCAAAAATATCCATTAAAGATCGATCCGGACTCAATTCAGAAGTTGATCATGAAGAAAATTCTATTACATCCAAAATCACGTCAGGACTTTGTAGCACTTTGTCGCCATCTCATTTGATTACATTGTGCCAAACTAGGAGCGGAAGGGCTGCACCGAAAAAAATAATATGCTGTTTTAGCATCTAGGATGTCAAAAATGTGTCTGGTGATCCCAAGATGCTGCCTTTACTGCCCCCGCAGTTGAATTTACATTCACGGGATGTAAAATTAACTGCGGGGGTTGTAAAGGCAGCATCTTGGGATCACCAGACACATTTTTGACATCCTAGATGCTAAAACAGCATATTATTTTTTGCGGTGTGGGGTTTGTTTATATTGGTCCAACTTTGGGGCTCCATGATAGACGCCCAATCAGAGAGCGGCACACTTTTTCTGTAGTGAATGGATTGAGATGGCAATACTATCCCGTATACAGGTACTCTACTAAAACGTATCTAATCTTTTTTGCGGCAGAATTCGTCGTTTTCCAGGCAAGGTACTGTGACATCATCACGTGAATGATTTCAAGTTGTTACAAAAATACGGTCTGCCAATTTCTGTCATAATTTTGCCGATTTTTGCGTCTAATCGGGAGAAAACTCGGTGAAAGTTTAAAGCAGAAAAGCCTTACAACTTTCTCTTAAAAATGCAATTTACAAGTGGGAATTTTGCATAATTGAAGTTAAATTATGTCCTCTTGTGTGCACTGAGAAAAAACTATGGTTTATAAACCTATTAGAGGTAAATATGGAACACCTATAATAGTCGTAAATAAACTAATGATTCTCGGTCTGTGAACCATACTAAGGTCTCTGTACCTAATTGAGGTACAGGTACCATAACTAAGGTATATGTGCTATTATTATATGTAGAGGTACTACTATTAGTGGTGTTCCATATTTACCTCTAATAGGTTTATAAGCCATAGTTTTTTCTCAGTGATGGGGAACGTCGATCCCCAGTATTGTTGCAAATTAATCTTAGTTTTGGAGATTTCATCACTGAAAAATTTTGAATCTTAACAATATAGCCTGTCTGTTACGACACAAAGATACTGAGACACAATAGGCCTTTCCCAGTGAACTGGGGGTGAATAAGATTCTTGGAAAGTAAAGGGGAAACTTGGAAAAGTCACGGGATCGTGTTCAACCCTCGAAAGTAACGTAAAAACTAGGAAATTCTCCCGTTGAGCCTTGAAAGTTCTCTTCCATTTCATTTTTCCAATTTCAAGAGTCCTCTTACTAAATGATTTTCTTTTTTGTGAGAGGATCTTCTATATGAAATCATGCCAAAAATAAACACCGGAAAGTCATGGGACTTCATGCTCAAAACCTTTGGAAAGTAAGATATTTTTTTCTCCAGTCCAATCCAAAAAAACCCTCCTTTCTGATTTATCCTCTTCCAAAAAATGTTGCTCTTTATTGATTAGCCTGTTAATTTTCAATATGAATAAACGTAACATAAATATAATATGTTTTTCGATGAGGGTACAAGTTGAAGATTACTTTGTTGTTCTGGCAACTTAGCCTAGTATTAGCAAGCCCTCAAACCATCCTCTAATTCCAACGTACTCCTGAGTTACATGAACCGTGACGATCCTCGGCAAAATTAGGTACCCAATATTATTGGCCTCCCGGCATTAAAACCACGTGACGTTTCAAAAATATTTCAAATATTCCTTCTTCATTAAGTAAACTGATACTTTGCGAAGCATTCCTTGTCCTAATAGAATCTGCACTGAATAGCACTCGCCATCTATCGTTAGGACTGGTGGTGTTCAAAGCGTCTTAGTGCAAAATGATACTCTGGATTGTTAGAAGAGATTGACCCTCATAAATAAATTCTAACCTAGCACTTTATGTATTTTTCCCCTTGTTCTATAAGGCCTCACCATAAAATTTCTCAGCAATGCCGATCCGATTCCGAATGGTACGCAGCTATACTGCATTTCATGCTTCTTTCCCATTAAAATCCCCTCTAATCAGATGGATTTTTATTGTTTTCTTTGTTGATTGGTCAATTATCAATCATCTACGCGTTTGTTTATTCGATGAACTGCAAGACTAAGCGCACAGAGTGCGCCGGTCTCTGAATTGTTTGAGTGCGGCAACAAATTCAGCGGAATCAAAGCATTATTTTTATGACACTCTCATTAGTCATTATCCTCTCAATAAGGAGCTCTGATAATTTTGAGACTGGAATGAAGTTGATGGTTCCTGGTCCCCTTTTCTTGATATAGATGCCGGCAAACGAATTCCGAAAAGTAATTATCTTTCCTGAATAGTTTTATTTTATTAGGAGATAATTCGCACAAAGATCTTGTGACCTTCACGTGGATGCGTATACTTACTTAAGTTTTGAGAATTCCGAAAATTGTTTAACGGTTTTCGCGGAAAATATTTAACAAATGGACTGCTCAAATACGTTTAATTTAATTATTTAAAATTGAAGAGTAATAACGTAGAATGACTTTTAAATTCTCAAAAAAAAATTTCGCAAAACGTTCACCTGGTTTATTCATAGCTGTAGCGCATGGTGTCTAGAACGGGAAAATCCGGGATTCATCAGGGAATGAAAATTTACAGGGGAAATCAGGGAAAAATCAGGGGGACTGTTCCAAAAACCGGGATAATCTCTTCTTTTACCGCTTAAGGATGATTTTGATTTCAAATTTGGCGGTCCAATTTGGCCGAGCGCTATTATTGACTTCTTGAATGACATATTTGAAGCTTCAAGTCATCAAAAGAATGGAGAAGCTTTCATTGACCAGATAACATAAACATCAGAAACGCTATCAGATTTGAACTTTTGAATGTGTGCTAAAGAAATGGCTGAAAGATGAATCACAACCTAAATTCATTTATGGAACTCTGGATAGTTACATTCTTTTCGCCCAGAAAATCCCGGAGAAGTGGGAGAAAACTTCGGTTTTTTATCAGGGAATGAGCTCCTGAAAATCAGGGAAAAATCAGGGAATGAGCCTGATCAAAAACTCTAGACACCATGCTGTAGCGACTTAATGTTTCACTCACATTGTTTCAATCTTGTTCCGACCACTTCGCCTTCAATTTCTCAATAGGCAACATGAGCTACTTTGGAGTAGTAATAGTTGCTCGCCGCATTTCGACCACGTTTATTCGTTTTGTTCTCAGCTGTAACGGTTGAAAAAATTGGATGAAGCCTGGTTAGAAATAGTTAGTTAGTTATTTTATTTATAGACATTCAGCATCCTAGGCTATTAACGTCTTTACAAGGGATTTGGAAGATGGGTGTGTACACAAAAATTTAGATTTTAAATTAAGGGATGCAAAGGTTTCAGAAAGAAATAGTCGCATATGAAGCGGTGTTGATGCACGGACCTTTTTACCGTCCACTCACCTTATTGGCGTATTTACGAAAGTATAAAAATAGGAGTGGCGCCCTCTGTTTAGAAAAACCTCCCACCATGACGCGACCCGGTATAGATGCATTTTAACGATACAAAAAAAGGGAAGGAAGAAAATAATGGAAAGATGACACTCAAGGATAGAGGAGCGATAAGAGTCAAGTTCAGGATCTGCGGGTTCGAGGCTCGCGCGTACCCGTACCCGTATGTTGCCGTACTAAGGAAAAACGCCGTATGAACCTTCGGACGTTGCCAAATTTCCATCGATGGAACACGAATTTTTCCCCGAAACTTGAGGAATATTTCCTAATTTTTTCGAGAATTATTCTTGACTTATAATTATCCAGAGTGTGTGTAAAATTATGAGGAAAACATGCATAACTTTCCCAAGAAATACACGTTTTATTGGGAGAAAGGAGGAGTTGCGTTTTGGGCCTTTTCCGGCCCCACCTGGATTTTGCTAAATGTTTCATATTTTCAAAGTACTAGTCTTAGGTAGACTCTGTGCCAAATATGAGACCGATCGGAGCCCATGCAAGGGCGCAGCAGCGCCTCAAACCCAAAATCCTGGAATCGGAAAACAATTATTTTCGTCGACTTTTTCGACTGTTATAACTCTTCCAGCGCATGATTCTTATGTATTTTTTTGCGTACTTTTCGTTTCTGGCCTTTTTAAAGGCCTCCGATAAATTTTAAGGGGCCTTATGGCCCATTGTTGCCATTTTTGGCCCATTTTTAGGGGTTTTTTCCATTTAACACATTCAAAACTCAATTTAATCCAAAAACTGTGTACATTTTTGAAAAGTACGTAAAGAAATGAATAAAAAAGGTTCAGTAAAATTTTTTCCTATGTTGCCAAATTTCCGAGAAAATTGGCCCCAAAGTGTCAAAAACGGCAAAAAATCGATAAATCGCCGCGTCTAAGGTTCAAGAAAGTGGAGTACATTTTTCATACTCTACCAGATAACAGCTCTTATCCATCCATACAACATACTAAAATATCATAGTTGTACCTGGATTCCCACGATGTGAAAATTGACCGAGATGTCGATTTTAGCGGCCTTTTTATACTTGAAGGCAGCTCTTTTGAATGTTTTTTGACCTTAGTCACCCTCTATGGGTGTGTACTATATGTATTTTTCTACGTACTTTTCATATCTGGCCATAAAAATGGCTTCCTGTGAATTTTAAAAGGCCTAACGGTCCATTGTTGCCAATTTTCACCAATTTTTAGGGGTTTTTTCAAGTTTACGTGTGTGAAACTTAATTTAATCTAGAAACCGTGTATAATTTCGGAAAGAACGTAAAAAAATACATAGGAATGTGATTTGTACCTTTTCCCTACGTTGCCAAATTTTCGAGAAAAATCGTCCTGAAGCGTCAAAAATGCCAAAAATTGGATTAATCATCACGTCGGAGGTTCCAGGAAGTGAATTTCAAGTTTTTTTTTCACTACAAACAACGTATCGAAAATGGAAAATTGCAATGCATCTCAAGGAACATGTAATGGCGTAGATGAACCTGACAAAACGGGCCCTCAAGGTGCTTTTACTTTATCCTTCACTCCAGTTCACCTCTTTATTCCTGTAACCTCGAGATAATCCTTGGTTCTCAAGATGCTTGCTACAGGCCAAATATACCGAAGAACAGAAAATGCGTGGAGAAAGTGTCCCACGATCCACATGAATGTCATAATTCACTTCCTGGAACCTCCGACGTGATGATTAATCCAATTTTTGGCATTTTTGACGCTTCAGGACGATTTTTCTCGAAAATTTGGCAACGTAGGGAAAAGGTACAAATCACATTCCTATGTATTTTTTTACGTTCTTTCCGAAATTATACACGGTTTCTAGATTAAATTAAGTTTCACACACGTAAACTTGAAAAAACCCCTAAAAATTGGTGAAAATTGGCAACAATGGACCGTTAGGCCTTTTAAAATTCACAGGAAGCCATTTTTATGGCCAGATATGAAAAGTACGTAGAAAAATACATATAGTACACACCCATAGAGGGTGACTAAGGTCAAAAAACATTCAAAAGAGCTGCCTTCAAGTATAAAAAGGCCGCTAAAATCGACATCTCGGTCAATTTTCACATCGTGGGAATCCAGGTACAACTATGATATTTTAGTATGTTGTATGGATGGATAAGAGCTGTTATCTGGTAGAGTATGAAAAATGTACTCCACTTTCTTGAACCTTAGACGCGGCGATTTATCGATTTTTTGCCGTTTTTGACACTTTGGGGCCAATTTTCTCGGAAATTTGGCAACATAGGAAAAAATTTTACTGAACCTTTTTTATTCATTTCTTTACGTACTTTTCAAAAATGTACACAGTTTTTGGATTAAATTGAGTTTTGAATGTGTTAAATGGAAAAAACCCCTAAAAATGGGCCAAAAATGGCAACAATGGGCCATAAGGCCCCTTAAAATTTATCGGAGGCCTTTAAAAAGGCCAGAAACGAAAAGTACGCAAAAAAATACATAAGAATCATGCGCTGGAAGAGTTATAACAGTCGAAAAAGTCGACGAAAATAATTGTTTTCCGATTCCAGGATTTTGGGTTTGAGGCGCTGCTGCGCCCTTGCATGGGCTCCGATCGGTCTCATATTTGGCACAGAGTCTACCTAAGACTAGTACTTTGAAAATATGAAACATTTAGCAAAATCCAGGTGGGGCCGGAAAAGGCCCAAAACGCAACTCCTCCTTTGGCAACGTTCGAATATTTTAACGTCGTTTTCCCCCTGAAAGGCAATATGCACTTGCATTCCGTGCTTTTGCTGCACTCCAATTCACCGCGGTCGAGAACAACGTATATCCAATTCAGAGTTTGTATGGATCTGCGGTTTTTGCTGAGCATGGGGTGAGGTGCGAACTGCGAGGTGGGCTGACAAAAAGATACTCGGTGGGCGCCCCGCGAGTCCCTTTATCTCTGGCCATGACAAGTGGAGTATCGTGGCGCACGGGATACGGTGTCGATAAAAAATGTTATCGCTCGTGTCCTGAGCACGTGGCTACGGTGTAAAGCAAGAAGTTGCTACAGATATGCGTCAACAAACCTGGGATGGCGTTGCCGAACTGAGCAGTGGCGTGGCGTGCTTTGCGATATATCGATTGTTATGCCATTTAAACCTGTGGTAAAGAATCGATTATTAAGGTGTTCGCTGCGAACACCCCGTCTATCGATCCTTTTCCATAGGTTTAAATGGCATAAAAATCGATATATCGCAATTCACGCCACGCCACTAGAACTGAGCCGTGGCGCGAGGCGTGGACGATCGATTATCGATATTTCCCCCATTTAAAGCTGCGTTGAAGAACAGCTTATTACACTGAAAAAAAAAAAAAAAAAGGTTACGGGCTATACATAATGACATGCCGTCCGTCCCGGGCTCAGAGGCCGGAACTTCGGGGTTCTGGAGCCGTAGCTTCGATTACTCCGGGTGCATGCTATACCTAGAACTTTCGACCCCTAAGCCCGGAATGCGGATGGCATGTCGGTATATGGATTGCATTTTGCAAAAAAGAACCAGGAGCATTGCAATGTTGCAAAGATTGTGCAACTTCTTTTGTCTCGGTAGAAAAACCTGATTATCCATTGACAGTTTCTATCTTACTCGCTTGAAACTGTAAATTGAAGACAAAAATAATTACCATGTAAATTTCATATTCTTTCATGATTTCAGTAATTGTATTGCAAAGGATGAAAATGAACAATCTTAGCATCATTGCAATGCTTCTGGTTCCTTTTTGCAAAATGCAATCCATATAGTCCGTAAGTACGGCTTCCATGGCCGGAGTTTTTTTTCAGTGGAAGATGTCCGATGGAAACACCCTACTTTTCGATCCTTTTCCATACGTTTGATTGGTTGATTAATTGATGCATCGCAAAGCATGTCACGCCACTGGAGCTGAGCTTCTTGCTCACCTGAGGAGTTAATTAATCGGCCCTACGGCCCTGCAAAAAAAGTATACTTTGACAGCCACATGCGAAAAATGCTAAAAAGCGTGCTGCTTAAAATCTTCGATTATTATTTAATATTCTCCAGGAATGAAGGATAAGTCGAGAAAAAACAACTAGAGTCAGCGACCCAGCCAAATGCCTCGGTGCCCATGTCAAAAAGCGGATAATTCAGCTAAAAATAGGAAAAAGAACAATGACTTCAGAGACGTGAAATTTCGTAGGCATTTCACCAAAATTACCGAAAGTGATATCGGAGATCAAGTAGCATGAAAAGGATATTGTTGTTTTGAAGGAGACCAAAAGGAAAGGGCATGGTTCTGAAAATTATGGTAGACAGTTCCCACTTTTAGGACGCCTACCACAGTTTATAAGCCCAGGGCGCCAAAAACGTAAATCCGGCCCTGCATTTTACAGATAGTAAGCGGTGGTTTTAGAGGGTTAGGTGTTAGGGACCACCCAACTTGGGTGCTTTCTAATCATGCACGTATGAGGCTGTTATGGAATAAGTGACATCTTCAACCACCATCAATGATCATAGCTTAAGACCAGCCTCATCCCGATGCCGCACAGAGGATCGAGTCAATTAGAGAGGTCGGACATGAAATTTTTGATTAAAACTGCACTTTTTAATGTTTATTTCGTCACATTTTAAATTTTAAGGAGTGCCTCCCGAGGAAAATTTTACGAGAAAACCAACGGAACTACTTTTAGAACCTAAAAGTTGTTTATAAACGGAGTTATAAGCTTTTAATGTTTCCAAATTTTGTCCGACCTCTCTTTATTGACTCGATCCACTGTGTGGCGTGGCGCACACCGTAACCGACCCGTAGATTTAGTTGGGATGGACCAAAGTCGGATCTATTCTCGTGTGAATAACCTCCCGGATTTCGAATTAGATAATCGAGTGGCCCTGTACGCATAATAGCTCCATGCTTCGGGTTCACTCTCGAAAAAGAGGCCCGGTCGTTTCGACAAGGCAGTAGGCTCACGAGCCTGTGATGGCTGTGGATGTCTTAGCCCTCTGCTGCCTGTAAAGCAAGTCTTCGTTGGCCCCGTTTACTCTGGCATACCCAAATTTTAACAGTATTTAGTAATTCAAATTACCTTATTCTATAGCGTAGAATTTTAAAAGTGAAAGAACTATTGGAGAAAAAAACAGTTATTCTCACGAGAAGAATTAAATTTTCCGCTGCAAGATCCTGCACTATTTGTTTACCAATTTTACAGACTTGCCCGCCCGCCGGCTTTTCAAATTATTCTCATCCGTTTTCCACAAAATCCCCGCCGATTTCAACAGAGAGAACCTTGTTCCTCTTCTTCCCTTTGATTTTCGATTTTGACCCTTAAATATTTTCCCTCCTTTCACATTTGTATGGGCCTTTCTGGCGGGCGCGTGATCAGGCATTTTCTGCAGCCCTGAAAACATTGCAATCCCCTAAAGAACTGTCTTTGTCATCCTCTTTATTTGAACCTGTTATATCTAAAAGTAAATTTTCCTCCATGAAGCCATGTCAGATACCCACTTAAATTTTTCTTAATCGCACAATGTAAACTGTGTTGGGCCTCCCTAAGAAAAAGACCTGCTACAGGAGCGGCTATGAGAATGACCCTGAACCGCATCGCTGTGAGCGGTAAAATACCTCCAAAACCGATGGTTGAACTGTGATAAATTATCTATCATCAATCTGTTTTAGCTGCCCTGAAAGAAACTTTACGTCTCATCAAAACTTTCGCTCCTTCTGTGCTCTTAAGCTCGACGAAACCCAAGCAACCGCAACTTTACTCATCAGAAGGTCAAAACAAGCTCCCATGCCCTCCCATGAACCTCCCCCCCCCCCCCCTCCCGGCGGAAATTTTAAAATGTTGCAAAAGGCGCGCAGGAATGTCAGAATGGCATCTCCATCATCGGAGGAGCGCTCAAACTGCGCCGTGCACAGGAAGAACTCCGTATAAACTTTCGGATATTGCCGAATTTCCCTCCATAAAATAATTACATTTGAGGAAAATTATGAGCATTTTTTCTTGGAAATTTCATCTCTTCTAGATAAAATTGCGAAAAATATAATCTGAAAAATTCGAAAGAAAATACGCACAAGTCTCTTAGAAAATCCCTGTTTTACCAATGGAAATTTGGCAACTTTCAGAGGATCATACGGCGTTTTTCATAGCATGGCGCTCAAGGTCCGAGCAAGCTGCCGTGTTTATGGTCACGTGACCGGCGAGATGCCATTCATTCAAAACGTCAATCTTGATAATGGCAAATCGGTTACGGGTAAGTAAACGACCTCCCCCCCCTCTTCCTCTTATCCGATCAGATCGAACGGGTTTCGTCAGCGATGAGCCGGCCATCATTTTGGTTTCGTGTTTGATCCAATGATGGTTCGGAACCGGTTCAATGTCGGACAAGTTCGTTTTTTGCCACGATCGATTCTTGCAGAGTTTGAGATGGAATTTTTTTAAAGGCATGGAGGAGGATACACTTTGAAAACAATATTCTCACGTTGAACTTTCCGATTTTTGTTTATGTTTTGTACGCAAAAATTACCGTAAAGTGACAGTTGAACCAACCTACCTCCTTTCGGAAATCAAAAACTTGGTATTCGCCATCCCCATCAGGAGTTGCAGAGGTTGTGCAATTGTGCATGGTGTTCATCATGATGAAAAACCTAAATTTTTTCGCATAATGGACTTTTCATTGGGGACATTTTATGTGAAATATGGCGTCATATTCATGGCGAGGATCAATATTCTTGAGGGATCTACATCGATTTACCGATAAGAATACTAGTTGCATCTTAGCAATACACACCTGATGACGCTTATCAGGTTTAGGATTTCCACTCTATAGGTATCACCTTGGATATATTTTCTCAACTTACGTATCTTTTGGGAAATTTGGATTATGCTTCGAGAAAAAAAATGAAGATTAGATAATCAAAAAGAGAGTTTGAAGAAAAGTATGGAAAGGATTCAAAATATCTGCATCCAATGTGAACTAAAAACCTTAATATCTTAGTCAGGGGTTGATTCCAGCAATGTCCGTTGCCTTAATCGTATTCTAGATGTATGAGAGTCCTTTAATTCGCACTTTGTTTTGTGGGGTATAAGCAGAGACAAGAGCTTCTCCACTAGTATACCGGCAATGGTGGAAGCTTTTACTCTCGGGACTTTAGTATCCGACTGTTGACTTACCTACACGGTTGATGTTTAAAGACGTGTTGACGGTTTCGTTTTGCAAACAAGCCGAAGTTAGGGCGACTTGTTTGGCTCATGACGTCATCCGGAGCCAATATCCACCATGTAGGTATAGTAGCAGTGGCGTATCTAGAAATCTTTTCGCGCCCCCGCCGATCTGAGGCTGCACCCTTTCATATAGTTGGCATGTAGTTGGTTTTTAGAACATTCACTCAGTTTTTTCATGTGTTTGACTGAGGGCCTCTATTCTTTAAGAAGGTGGGAAAACAGTGCTGGGTCAACACTATTTCACACAATTTCGCCTTCAATTTTGCAGACGCAACATGGACATCCATCGAGTACGAATAGTCGTTCCTCTGCGCCCTAAGCATCGCGCGTCCATTCCCTTGCTCTGTTTAGATATTGTGTCGGTTCTGTTTTGCAATGGCGCTTCAAGGGATACTTGAGGAACTCAGGCGAAGATCGGAGACACGTAATCGAGCCCCGTTCTTTAACTTTCCGACCAAGTCTGAGTAACATCGAAAATCGGCCCGCGGTGGAGGGTCTCTTGTCTCTGGGTTTGAGATTGACCTTGAAGGATACATTTTTTTTTTTTTTTTTTTTTTTCCTTTTTCTGGTGGGTTGCCCCATGCACTGCGACCTCTCGATCTATTGTGCCCAGTTGTTGGTTCCTGGTTAGTCCCAGAAGCCCTCCCCTTCAACAAGTTGGAGGAGAGTGCCCGCAACTAACTCAGGTGCTAGACAGTCATCCCAGGAGTTATCTCCTCGGATGCCCTGTCGAAGGATACATTTAGACGGTGTGAAAACGGCTCGTGTGATGTGCGATACGGACAGTATACGGGCCGATTATTGAAAAGGATGGACAAAGCTATAGACAAAGAAGACAAAAGGGATATTGTGGGATCCTATTGGTGGAAGCGAGTGGTTGCAATGGACAAAGGAGGTAAGTAATAGACCAACTAACGGCAAAAGGCAAGAGACCCAACAGTTAGTCCATCATTTTACGCCTCAGTCTATAAAAACCACCAGTTGCAACCGATAGGATTGCTACATACTTCCTATGTTTTCTTTGTCTATCAATCTCGAAAATCGGCAAGCAGTGGAGGGTCTCTCGTCTCTGGGTTTGAGATTGACCTTGAAGGTTACATTTAGACGGTGTGAAGACGGCCCGTGCGACGTGCGATACGGGGCGGTGAAGGGCGGCAACGTTGCTGGGCGCAGCGCGGGCGCGCAGGGGCGAAGACACCGAGAACCGACACTCATCATCGAGACGTGGAGCTTGGCCCCCGGCCAGAACCCTGCACCCAGTCCCAGTCGCAGTCGCTGCACTCACGCTCCCCGGCCGAGGCCCGGCACGAGGAATCAAATTGATTTCATATACTACGCCAGGAATCCCGTCCATTTCCCGGGCAAGTCTGGCACTCGAGGAGTCGCGGCCAGATCCAGAACCGCCGCGCGCCGCGGACCTCGAACCCCGGACCCGCACCGGCCGCGGCCGTCTCCCGCGCCTGCCCGACCCCCGACACCCGCAACGCAAGATCTACCTCGTCCGTAGCGTACCTTAACCTTGGTCTGACAGACTCGGCACTTTACACCCTCCACTGGAAAAAAAAACACATTGGATCTAGAGTCCAGACTCTTGAAAACATTGATCAGAAAAAGGACTCTTGATTCAATCAGATTTAAGCTTAAATCAAAAGGAAATCCGCTCAAATTAAGAGGCTTGGTTCTTGATTTAAGCTTAAATCTGATTGAATCAAGAGTATTTTTTCTTGGCGATGTTTTTAAGAGTCTGGACTCTAGATCCAATGTGTTTTTTTTTTCCAGTGTCGAGTGGGAAATTTGAAAAGGATTCCAGCGCCCCAGCGGGCTGATTTTTGAAATTGATAGACAAAGCTTTAGATAGAGAAGACATGGGAAGTATGGAACGATTCTATTGGTTGAAATGGGTGGTTCTGGACAACAGTCTGAGGGACTCGGCTCTTTACACCCTCGAGTGGGGAATTTTGAAAAGGTTTCCAGAGCCCCAGCGGGCTGATTGTTGAAATGATGGACAAAGCTTTAGATAGAGAAGACATGGGAAGTATGGAGCGATTCTATTGGTTAAAATGGGTGGTTCTGCACAACAGTCTGGAAGACTCGGCTCTTTACACCCTCGAGTGGAGAGTTTTGGAAAGGATTCCAGCCGGCCGGCGGGCTGATTGTTGTTTCTTAGCACAGCAGTACAAATTTCTCACCCATTTTGTTTTTTTTAGACCATCAATGTTCATTTTTTGAGCCCCAAAAAACTCGGAAGTATCCACTTTGATGTTTTGTATGATTATTGCCAACGTCTGAATCAACCGAGTTTGCCGCCAGGCCAAAAGCCAAAAGCCAGTAAAATGTCAGCCAGGTCAATAGCAAATCCGGACTTCTTTTTCCTTTTTCGAGAATTTAGTGTCGGAATTGATATAGTTCATATACTGCAAGCATGGCTGAATGCATGTACAAGTCAGAGGTAACTAGTGAAGTAAGGTAGTTGGTTTTTAGAACATTCACTCAGTTTTTTATGTGTTTGACTGAGGGCTTCTATTCTTTAAGAAGGTAGTAAAATAGTGCTGGGTCAACACTATTTCACAGCATTTCGCCTTCAATTTTGGAGACGCAACATGGACATCCATCGAGTACAAATAGTTGTATCTCTGCGCCGTCATTATAGTGCGTCCGTTTCCCTAATCTATATTTACATATTGTGTCGGTCCCGTTCGTCTTATTTTTAGATGCCTTTTTTAGGTATACGTGAGGATGATAGGAAACACGTAATCGAGTCCCGTTCTTTAAGTCTTCGCCCGAAACTGAGTGAAATCTCATTCGCAGCGAAGAGCGGAGTGTTACGAGTCCTCGCAGACACGTAATCGGGTCTAGTTTTTTAACTTTCCGAGCTAGAAATCAGCAGCGCCCCCCCCCCCCCCCCCCCGCGATTTTCTAGCAGATTTAGCTAAACTTTTTACACAGTTTTCCAAGAAAATACATTTTAATACCTTTTGAATTCTAGAAAAAAACAGCTGCACTTAGGATTCAAATGAGAGCAAGTGATAAATAACCGCTAAAAGGAACCCAAGGTCACTCTGATTGTCATCGATGGCGGCATCAGCGCAGTGGCGAGGCGTGAATGATCGATTATCGAAATATCTCCATTTGAAGCTATGGTAAAGAATCGATTGTTAAGGTGTTCGCTGCGAACCCCCTGTCTATCGATCCTTTCCCATAGGTTTGAATGGCAAATCAGCCGATTTATCGCAAAGCACGCCACGCCACTGCATCAGCGGTAACCCTCGATTTTCATGCCGCATGACTAAACGAGTCCATCTGTACAGGATCGAAATCAGAGAATAACTTCGAGTCAACTTATTTTTACACCACTAATGTGTGTGAATGTGTAGACATCGTTTCTCTACGACGTGGCACTAATGGCGCCCGTAAAGATACCCCGCCGACCTGGAAGGGTGGGTCGGCCCGACGCGGCGCGACGCGGCAACACCGCGCGGACCCATGCCCATCTCGCGTCTCGGGGAGACCACGTTGATTACACGTTATTAAAATTGTTTTCAGGAGAGGAAAACGCACCGTGTTTTTAGCCCGGTCGTCGCTCGCTTTTCTCCAGAGGAAAGGAATTCAAAAGAGTGATATCGACTCGATAAAGCCGGCTAGATACAGGAGAGAAAAATAAGGTCACGTCTTACGGAGTAACCGAGGGGGGGGAGCGCGGGCTGAGGGGGGCGGGCGAGGAAAACTTAGAGTGGGAGTAGCCGGCGGCTCGCGGGTGAATCGCCTGCTCTCCGAGTCGTCTCTGTGTTGGTAAGGCTTCGTATTGGTTGCACGGCGACCGGGTCTGACTAGTGGTTCTCGAAAAACAATCCGGCTTGCATTTACTACAACATAAACGCCGAGTCCCCCCCACCACCGCGGCGCGCTCGCCCCCTCCCGACCGCCGCGCCGCGCCGCGCCACGCCGCCACACTGCAAAGGTGAAAATTAAGTGAACACTCACCTGTGCTCACCTGTTAAGGCGCGTCTTTTCTTTCAGTCTCGATTCTGTGCCCGTCCGCTGCGCTACGCGTCCGAAAATCTCCTCCGCCATCGGCTTGTCACAATAGATCGTTCTTTTCGCGTGAAAGTGTCGTCGACGACCGAGCGTCAACCTTGAAAAATCCGCCGTCAGGTTTTTTTGTACCTGGGGTTTTCGGTCTGGTGTCGCGACGCGAGTGCCGATCCTGTCTCGCGTTCAGTCTCCGATCGCTCGCTGTTGGTGTCGCGTCTTCGTGCCGGCCTTTGTCCACGCCGCTTTTTCGCGCTTTTCTTGAGCCCAGAGTTTTGGATGATCTCGAAACCGGTTCGTTCCAAGGCGATCGCAGCTGACAAAATGCGAACCTGCGACAACGCCTGCTTCATCGCTGCCGTCTACCACATCAGTGTCAAGATTGTTTTGAATTTGATCCGGTTCCTCATTTGATTCCAAAATGATTTGAAGTGCCTCCCAACCATGTAGCGTCCGTTTTATCTTGTTATCCTTTGTTATTTTTTTTATCCTACATCCCGGTCTTCCAGCCCGCGTTCGTATTTACGTTGTGTAGTGGCTCCCCGTCGATTTTTCGCGGCTCGAGTATATATTTCAAAGTTTCGTTTTATCACAAGTGCCGATAAGCCAGAAGTGATACCTCTGGTGCAGTGATACGAGAAGTGTGCCTATCGCTAAGTGTCGGAGTGAAGTTGTGATCAAGTGGAATCGCTTGCGATCACCTCAATTTAATCGCAGGAAATGTGGAAAACTTTGCATTTCTTGACTCTTGGGAATAACAAAACGAGGATACTTCCGGCTCATTCAGCTTTCTACCTGGAAACTTAAGAATGCGCCTTATTAAAAGTTATTGGTACGTGTTATTTCATCAACTTTTAGTTTAGGTACCTGCGCTCCTAAAACTCTTTGAGCAGCCAAGAAAATTATTGTCTTTTCTTTTTACTTTTGATGGTTTTCCATGGGCTATCGAACACCGTGCATAGCAACATCTAAATTTGATAGATACCAGTATGAACACCGAGGATTTTCTGGCATCGACAGGAAAAGGAGGATACAATTTGAGGGGAGGACACTCTGTGGGGGAGGGGGCGCCGAAGGGTGACCAGGGTTCAACGGCGAGATCATTCTTCTAGGCTCTTTGCCGGGCAAAGATAAATCGAAACTCTAAGCTTCCTTCAAATGAAAGGAGGTCTGTTTTTCATCCAGTATACCTTCCCTAGCCAGCTTTTGGAATTTTGTCGATGGTCTTCTTCCATTTGCTTGATATAAACGCGACTGCCATGTAGTGAGAATCGACGAATTCACTGAAACCGGTTTACAGAGTTGCCACAAAATCCTTTATTTATGAATATCAAGTACGTATGAGTCTCGATGAAGAACCGTCTCAATTGCGTCGTATCATATTTTCTACCCAGAAAATAGGTATTTTTTTACACTTAGACAGCGTAAGTCCGCGACCTCGTATCTCGTTTGCAGTGTTTGAAAATCTCCTCATTTTATTATTTTTTTTTAAAGGAGAACAGACTGACATCTTTCCTGAAAGTTTTTGCAGAATTTTCCTCGCATGGAGAGGAAAAATCATTGCCAAATAGAATTGCCGTTGAGTAGGTAGTTCTCCATTTAAAAAACCGAGTAGGACAGGAAGTCTGCTAGGTCGCTAACTAAGATACGTGGTTTGGTAGTTTCATTATCGATATTTGTAGGAACGAAATCAATAATGCAGTCCCAAGCTCACACGTGAATGCAAATAAAGCATAAAGCACCGAAATGAATGTAGAACTTTTAGGAACTTCGATGTTAGACGAAAGTATGTGGGAGGGGTTCCCCAAACACCTTCTTCTTCCCAAGATGGAGAGGGGGGACTCTTGACCTTGAGCTTTAAAAATATGTTTTCAAGCCAATGCATTTGTTTGATACACTGCCGTGCTAAGGAAAACGCCTTATGAACCTTCAGGCTTTGCCAAATTTCCTTTGATAAAACACGAATTTTCTGGTAAGTAAACTTATGAATATTTTCCTTCCTATTTTTCAGATAATTTTGCTCGCAATTTTACCTTAAGTCCCTGAAAATTTTAAGGAAAAATATTCACAACTTTCCTCAAAAAGAGACATTCAATTGAAGGAAATTTGGCAACTCTTGAATGTTCATACGGCGTTCTTCCTCAGCAGGGCAGTGCAGTCCTAGCAGTTTCTTCACTGCACCTAGTCTCTGATTTTATAGTAATGAGTGGGCTTTTAGTAGAAGGGGGCAAAGTGTTGAATTTAGTAGAGAGGAGTAAAGGACCTAAATGCCGTTTTAACTTAAATTTGATTTAAGAAGAGAATTTGCTACTTTTCAATGTTCTTCCTTCCTATGGCGTTTTTCTTTAGCATGAAATTAGAGGGAAGTTTTTAGCAGTCATTTTGTGCTTGAAATAAGCCACGAAAGGTGGCTCCTGCTTACAAGAAACGGTTAAAAGTCTGTATAAGATAGTCGAAAGTAATGCCAATAATACTTTGGCGGAATTTATCAACGGCTTTGTCTCGGAAAAATTAATATTATATAAACAAAAGTGCGCAATTGTACTCTGAGATGATAGCTGTCGTTTTTATTAAAGCTATCCCTCACGGGTCCACGTGGAAATTGACCTCTTTTTTTTCAGCAGACCGATGGAATATATCCAACGTAAACTGCTATCCTCACTTTTCCAGACGCGGCCTGAAATCAAATATTAGAGGTCTTTCCGACGTTGAAACTAATATCGGTAGTAAGCCCGCAATCAGCATTCATTCCATTTTCAGTCGAGTGTGGAATTTACTGCAGTTTGCAATCACAATCTGCGAGGATTTGAAATGCTCCGCGGTGAAAGTTACTTGATTCCAGCTCTTTTCTAATTCAGGTCTGCGAACCAGCAAAACTGAGAATTGATCCGTTGCAGAACTTAAGCTAGATTGGAAGTAGGTACTACCTAGCTGATCCCCATGGAAGCGGGCTCTAAAATTTTAATGAGCACATCGGAAAAGTGTGCAAATTTCGCCTAATTCCACAATTTGCGCAAGAAAAGTATATAATTGCTACAGATATGTCATCTCAGTTCCTCAAATTCACCCCGAATTCAAAGTGGCCTTTTCTATTAGAAATAAACGGCATGGCAATCGCTATAATTTCAGACATCTTCAATTTCTCACTTCCAAATTAAGTTGGATGTAAAAATCATTTTTTTTATGTTTTCATCCGAGAAACTGTGCAACATGATGGTGGCCATTTTTTTTAAAGCTCCGTGTGAAGTTTTGAAACCATAGTAACTCGTCCATATCAAATCATCGCCGAATACTTTTTGATGAGAGAAGCTCAAAATTGCACACATTTCTCACGCAGATCGGTTTAAAATTAATTTCAGATCCCCCTAGTACACTTATCGTGATTTCTTAGTCCTAGAAGTTTATTACAATTTATCTGTGTTGAATAAAAAAATCTGAAAATTCAGAAGAAAAGGACCGAGACAGAAAGCATTGAACACTACTGAGCACTGCTTGGTTTCAAACAGACGTTTTTCTCCTCCCAAAATCATGGTACCTGCAGCTAGCACACTCGCGAGTACGTGTAGTGAGGTCAGTGACCTTAGTTGGGTTTGCTTGGGTTAAGCAACTAAACTAACTCCCAGGCAAAGCTGTTAGTATCACGGGATTTGAAGGCGCTCTAAGCTGAGATTGTGTTTTGGAAGTTCTGCACCGATGAGCTCTTTACTATGTCGATGCAAATTATTACGATTTGACGTTTGGTCGTGATCTACCGAGGGTCCTTGTAGGAATACATGGGTGATCAAGGTTTTCTGTGCTTTGTGCACATGCACGCGTTGTCATGATGTAAACGATAATGTCATTAGTCATACTGATTACCTTATTAAAAACGGGGCGTGATTGGGCTCTTGTTAGTAAAGGGATTTTATTTATGTTTTATTCGTGGAATTGATAGAAACGTCAACGTGAAATGCCCCGATAAGTATGATGAAGCCGTTGATTTCATAGATAATCAACCTCCAAGCTCAAAAAAATGGCAATTGATTGACGGTAATTTTGCTAGTAAGGTTAGGCTATCTTCGTAAGGAGAGATTGACTTAAAGTAAATCAGTGCTTTCTATTAGAGAGCAGAGATGCCTTTTCTTTCTATTATGACTTTAATTTCAGAGCTTTCTTGAGCTTTCAGGGCCGGATTTTCCTACTTGCCGCCCATGGGCCGCCTGTATTTTTCCGCCCCTTTCTCATTCGTTTTGAAACATCAATAAAAACCATCAAGTGAACGTTCCAGCGGGGGAGGGGAGCATAAGACGCGTCTACTCGTGTTGAACACATTTTTTGGGAAAGCCCTGTCAACACTACTGGCAAAAGGTCACGGAACTTTGCGCGAAAGTCAAGGTTCGTAAACCTATCTCTGATAGACAAGGTCTTCCTTTCATAAGAAATAAACGAAAAAATTATGAAAGAACAAACACAAAATTTGGTTTTATGATTATTACTTCCGCCGGCGCCGGCGCCGCGCCGATCGCACCGTGTTTAGCGCAATGCTTGAAGTATTCACGCAGTCTTGTAGGCGCTATGCGTTTCACGCTGACCGCACTGTGTTTGGCGCAACGCGTGAAGTATTCATGCATTCTTGTAGGCGCTATCCGTTTCACGCTGACCACAATATTCGCACTGTGTTTGATGCAATGCGTATAGTATTCGTGCAGTATTGTAGGCGCTAATATGTGTTACATGCCGATTGCCGCACCGAGGGCTTCTCCTTTTCATCTCAAGTCCTCGTCATCATTTCTCCCTAAGTCGCACCGTTCCAGGCCAAATTGTGTGTTTGGTTTCTCTCTTAAATCGACTAATTAAAGGTGCTGTCTCTTGTATCACCGAAAGACGACAAAATTAGAAATGACTATACTCTCAGGAAATGAGAGATTTTGTAGCCTTTTCTTGTTCGTGATTTTTTTTCCCTAAATCCGATGTTTTTTTATACCTACATTTAAAAAAATTGCAAAATTTTCCGCCCCCTAGATTTGCCGCCATGGGCCGCGGCCCATGTGGCCACCACCACCTCCTTAATCCGGCCCTGGAAGCTGTGACACCCCTGAGCATCGTGCTTTCTGTGAGAATTCAAGATCAAATCGCTGAGTCAAAAATCACCCTACATGGAAATATATATTTCAATTCCATTCGGCGTATTTGCTCTTGGTGATTGTTATGCATTTATAATATTTTGCCAATATACTCACCAATTTTTATATTTTTATAACTGTAAGACGCTTTGTAGCATTCCTTGGCGCTCTACGGCACCTAACCTCCACTTCTCCCTGTTGAACCACAACCCTTTGGGCATTGAACATCTCTGCTTCAATCCCATCCCTCCAACCTCTCATTGCTCGCCCTCCGCGCCTTCTCCCAGGAGAGAAGGAAAAATTCTATTAGATTTTTTATTAGGTTGTAAATCGTCTCCAGTACCTCGGTCGTCGAATTCACACATGGATACGCCCGAATCCGAGAGGAAGCGCCTCGTCTCCAAGCATTCGTGATGAGTGTTCTTCTAGGTGTCGAGCCTCGCTCAGGGCCATGGCCAACCAGCCCAGTTTCCGTTGACCGATTCTGGGGGCTCCACGCTGGGCCGCGCGCATTCTTTCGTGACAGGAGAGAGACTGTGAGACCAGTGTACTCTCTTCATTATTATCCGAGACGGGACCGAGAGGATATCCGTTGTAACGGACGCATCAATTGCTCTGCTTCAGTTCCCTCGCGGATCGCTCAACAAATATGATCCCATCGCGAGTGTCATCGCACTCTCGACGTCAAGTCCATTCGTGGACGCCCAGTGGCGATCCTTGAAATTTGGCAACGCTGGGTCTCGCCATTGGTGGATCCACCTATCTGGCAACACATGATTTCCTCCACTTAAACCTATGGATATATATCGATTTTTTGAGGGGCCAGGTGCTCCGATAAAAATCGATCATTCAGCATAGGTTTAAATTGAGGAAATCCGGTGTTGCCAAATTGCTGGATTCGCCTCTGGGTCTCGCTCATTGGAGCATAGTCTGTGAAATGGTCGATATTTTTGAGTTCAATAATCGATTATTTATAACGGAGTTGAAAGAAGGAAATAGGGTGTTACCAATTTGCGAAAATCGTCACTTGGAGGATCCTCGATCTGGGAAAACTTCATGGGGAGTGAGTCAGTAGGTTAAATCTGGGTAGTGGGGCTAGTGGGTCTTGTGGGTCTTGTAGCGAAGCGTGAATGGTGAATGATCGATTATCGATATTTCCCCATTTGAAACTATGGTAAAGAATCGATTAATTAGGTGTCCGTTGCGGTCATCCTGTTTATCGATCCTTTTCCATAGGTTTAAATGACAGATCAATCGATAGATTGCAAAGCACGCCACGCCACTGAGTAGGTCTCTATGTGACATTGTGACATAGTCCCCCAAATTAGCATAGTTAGGAATTTCTCAAAATGATATTCTGAAATCGAACGTTCCTGATGTCTGAATCGTCCAAAAAATGATCTTTCAGAAAAAAAGGTACAGTTCCAGGCAAAAGGAAGGAAGTGGTACCCCCAAGCTTTCAAACCTACCTACAGGCTACGACTCGATGACTGCTCTTAGTCTTGATATTATCTGACAACATTGTACCAGTCGAGTAAAAAATGTGATTTACACGAGTTACAAGCGATTATCAACTAATTAGCTCTGGTTGTCCGACCTAATTGAAGGCAATAAGTCTGAGTGGTTTCGGCTTAGTCAGTATGAGTCTTCTAAAACGGCCGCGGCTTTTTTAATTATGTGAGTCCATCCTACCGCGAACGTTTTTAATCAACCTGTGCACTTGTGCAGTGTGCTTTGCTCGCAATTATCGTGTAAACTTTAAAAAGACTCTGTCACTGAATCGATCAGCACAAAAGAATAAATTAATAACAATAACATAATTATTTTTACTGTAATTCGAACATTCACGTGTTGAGCGTGAGCTATGAATGTGAGTGAATTTAGAATTCCTAATTTATGTAGGGAGCTGAATTTCTTTACGCAGCGTGGATGGAGGAAGGATGAACGTAGTACTAATATTTTTTCATTGGGCGTGCTGTCGGAAAATTTTATAACAGTCCCATGAAAACTTATGACCGTTCTTTATTATGAGAATCCTAAGTACCCTCACTTGAAAAAAAGTCGCTTGGATCTAGCGTCTAGACTCTTAATAGCATTATCAAGGAAAATACTCTTGATTCAGTCGAATTTTTGTTTGAACCTCGAGCCAAGCCTCTTAAAGCGGATTTTTTTTTTTGATTCAATGAAAAATCCGATTAAACCAATAGTATTTTTTCTTGGCAATGTTTTTAAGAGTCTGGACTCTAGATCCAAGCGACTTTTTTTCCCAGGTGTCCTTCTCATATGTTTCCACTGGAAAAAAAAACACATTGGATCTAGAGTTCAGACTCTTAAAAACATCGACAAGAAAATATACTCTTGATTCAATCAGATTTTTGCTTGAATTAAGAATCAAGCCCCTTAATTTGAGTGGATTTCCTTTTGGTTTTAGCTTACATCTGATTGAATCAAGAGTATTTTTTCTTGTCAATGTTTTCAAGAGTCTGGACTCTAGATCCACTGTGTGTGTGTTTTTTTTTTTTTTTTTCCAGTGTGGTCACAGAACGGTATTAGATTCGAGTATTTGCAAGACCAGTATACATCAGTATACCATTCCGATTGGTTCATTTCCCCGGAACGACAGCCTTAACAGCCCTGTTCCACAAAGTTAACAGTGCGCAGATTGCAATAGTTGCTGATAGGTGTCCCTGAACGCCAAGCGGCACTCTCGCTATCAGCTCGCGCGAGCGGGAGCGTGTGCCAGGCAGGCTCGACCGAAAGTTCAGCCGCTCCGGTTTGGCACTCACCACTCGTCATCGCCACTCGCCGCGAATGGCGAATGTTTTCCCGGCGAGTTACATACCTGCAATTGCCAGCAGACCGCGACCGGAGCAGTATCTGGTCGCCAGATTGCCCTGATATTTTATCAAATTTTACGCGGTGTTAACTGTTAACTCGACTCATTATCTCGTGTCTCCGGCTACCGATAAGATCGCGAGGCCATTGTTCGTGGTTTCTCACGTGTCCCAAGTTTTGGATGGCACGGTCACGCAGGAAGGGTCAACAAGATGATACATTGGAGCTGGTACTCGAAAACCTTGGTCCAGAAGAACTTTGGCTCAGGAGAGAAAGAATCGGGGTTTGGAGCGACTGAGAAAAAAGGGAGAACTCAGGCGGGAAATAGAAGTGGTTCGCTCGTACTTTGGGGATAAAAACACATTTGATCTAGAGTCCAGACTCTTGGAAAAATTGACAAGAAAAAGGACTCTTGATTCAATCAGATTTAAGCTTAAATCAAAAGGAAATCCGCTCAAAGTAAGAGGCATGGTTCTTGATTTAAGCTTAAATCAGATTGAATCAAGAGTATTTTTCTTGTCGATGTTTTTAAGAGTCTGGACGCTAGATCCAATGTGTTTTTTTCCCAGTGCAAATTATTAGTAACGTCACAGAAAAATGGAAATAACGAAGATAGGGAAGAGAAAATTTACTCGAAATGAGTCTTTCCCTAAATATCTATGACGTCATGCACTGGAAAAAAGTCGCTTGAATTTATAGGGTCCAGACTCTAAAAAACATTGACTAGAAAAAATACTCTTTGATTAAATCGGATTTTCGCTTGAATCAGAAGGAAATCCGCTTAAATCAGGAGGCCTAGCTCTTCTATTCAAGGAAAAATCCGATTGAATCAAGAGTATTTTTTCTTGTCAATGTTATTCAGAATCTGGACCCTAGATCCAAGCGACTTTTTTCCAGTGTGTCAAATAATTTTCCTCTAATATTACATGTTCTTTATGCTTATCTTGCTCCCATCGAGAAAAATATTTTCGGTTACAAGACCTGACTTTTGGGTTGAGGATTTTTCTGGAGGAAAAAAAAGAAAAATTAATTCTTGGAAGAGGTCTTTTTACCAAGTCTATTATGTTTCCGCAGTGTGATGGATCGACTTATAGATGCAACATCCAGTGGCGAGGCGTGAACGATCGATCTTCGATATTTCCCCATTTGAAGCTCTGGTAAAGAATCGATTATTGAGGTGTTCGTTGCGAACACCCTGTTGATCGATCCTTTTCCATAGGTTTAGATGGCAGATCAATCGATATATCGCGTTGCCACGCAACTGGCAACATCTTATAAATCGATCAGTTCCTCAGCAGGTGCAAGTATCCGTGTAGATTTCCGAGATCATCTACTCAACTCCCGCGATATTATAGTAGCGACCAAAGTTGGCTGCATATCAGTATCTTGGAGCGGAGAGACAAGTGCTCGATTAACAACTGATATGAGCGTTCATTTGCAAGGTCCTCATAATAGTCTCAATTGTACCTTTGGTAACGAGCTCTATTTTATCGCATAAGTAAATTGGTTGTTTGTCGTAAGTACTTACATCCATTGAAAGCCGTCTCGATGTTTCGACAGAGCAAGACAAGGATCGGAAGTAACCTGGGGCGTAACGTAACGTACATATCACGGAAAACAAGAAAATTTAAGGAATATTTCCGCTGTTTCGTTCTTGCAAGACTTGCACAGCCCATAAGAGGAATTTCCCTACCGTGATTCTGAAAGCTGTGCGCTTTTGCTGACTGATTTTGATGGGTCATTCTAAATTTTAGATTCACTGCGCACCCACAGTAGAAAATTTTTCCGGTGCATGATGGAGGGAATTCATTTGGGGCTTGTCCCCCAGAAACCCAGAACCCAGGATCGCAGAAACATACACCAAGGTTGCCGTCCCGTGCAAGAGTTTTTCCCAAATCAGCAAACTCTAAAAGACAAACGTTTTGCTAATTTTTGTAAATATAAATCACTCTGATTACGAGGGTTATTGGTCAAAGAATAAGTAACTGCAGCAATCAAACCAGTTATTGCGTCTGGTCAGCATTAATAGTGAGTCATAGTGCAAATAATTCTCGGGACAGCGCCTCATTCTTACGCACATTGTCATTTTTTTGGCACGTGTAACTGGCAAGCATCGCCAAGATTACTTTCATTGGCGATTTTCATGGTTATACCATCAGTAAATTGTAAAATATATTCTCGATGTTACGTTACGATAAATTAGCAGTGAAACCAACTGCTGCAAAATCGAACTTTTCATATAACTTATTTCATCTTTCGAAAATCAAAGATTGGCTAGGTACAATTAGTCATTTTTTCAGGCGTGGTAGTATTATTTGCCAAGTTTTAACACAATCTACGTGGAATGTGGAATAATTTTTCCCGAATCTGGCAACATCAGATCATACTTGTGACATTTTCCTTGGCTCTTGACGACGCACAAAGCACTCACGTCCAAAGATGGACTCCTCAGCTCTTGAGAACATTCAAAGTAGAGCTTTTAATGGCATTACTTTTGTTGCATACCTTCAGACTCGATAGAGTCTTGCTAGTGACTAATAACTTGAGTGTCTAATCTTCAGCACACGTGCGTGTTTTTTCCATGAGTGGGAAGTTTGAATCGACTAAATTTAAATCGCAGATTAATTTCCTATCCACACTGGAAAAAAAAGTCTCTTGGATCCAGAGTTCAGACCCTTAAAAAATTTGACAAGAAAAAATAATCTTGGTTCAATCTCATTTTTGCTTGAATGAAAGCCAAGCCTCTTAATATAAGCGGACTTTCTTTTGATTGAGGCATAAATCCGATTGAATCAAGAATACTTTTTCTAGTCAAATTTCACAAGAGTCCGTCCACTGGATCAAGTCTGGATCCAAGAGACTTTTTTTTCCTGTGCGTTAACATCGCAAAGTGTCCACCATGTTGAACGTGTAACATGAATGAGGAAACATGTATCGCAATACCCAACACTGGAAAAAAAAAACACATTGGATCTAGAGTCCAGACTCTTAAAAACATCGGCAAGAAGAAATACTCTTGATTCAATCGGATTTTTGCTTAAATCAAGAACCAAGCCTCTTAATTTGAGCGGATTTCCTTTCGATTTAAGCAAAAATCTGATTGAATCAAGAGAATTTTTTCTTGTCAATGTTTTCAAGAGTCTGGACTCTAGATCCAATGTGTCCCCCCCCCCCCCCCCCCAGTAAACTACTATGTCCTCCAGCCAATCTCCGGACTCCCTCTTTTTATCCACCACGTCAATGAGATCGCATTATTTTCAAAATCCAAACTTAATTTGGGAGCTGTGCCCCGCTCGATAATTTTCGGTTACGCCCCTGTTCGTGCGCAGGTATAGATAATAAGGCATGCCAATATCCCAATATTTTGAGCACCTCTTCTCTGGATGGGAAGGGGCGGGGGGGGGGGGGGGGGGGGCACGCACCCAGAACGCTCTGTGGGAAGACATGATAGCACGTGGCGGCCATCATTCGGGGTTCGATGCCCGGCCGGCGCGGCCCCTGTAACAATGCTTAGCCTCATGCCGGCGGCAGTTTCGGTGCTGCATTGATCAGTTTTGAATTTAGCCCGCGTCGCTGTTGTCATATTTTATGGAACCGTCATTTCACGATCTTGCTTCACGGTAACTTGGCTCACCTGCTTTAGGACAAAATAGAAGGTAGATGCTATGCTGCGTCAAATGACATGTGGTTGTTTTAAGAACTTTTTTTGCTTCTTTATTGTCTTGCATCCGTTTGGACAAAGTGGAAAGTTCTTGAAAAGTCAGAAAATCTGAAAAAAAAAAAAAAAATAAAAAATCGAGAGTTCAATTGAGACGTTGATAGTGAGTTTGTCCAAGAAAGTACAATAAGGGACACTGGAGAAAAAACACATCGGATCTAGAGTCCAGACTCTTAAAAACATTGACAAGAAAAAATACTGTCGATTCAATCAGATTTAAGCTTAAATCAAGAACCAAGCCTCTTAATTTGAGCGGATTTCCTTTTGATTTAAGCTTAAATCTGATTGAATCAAGAGTCCTTTTTCTTGTCAATGTTTTCAATAGTCTGGACTCTAGGTCCAATGTGTTTTTTTTACCAGTGCATTGGTCGCTGAATAGTCTGCTCTACACTTTGCTCTTTTGGTCTTGTCAGGTAAAATCTCTGAAACCGACCTTGTAAAAAATTACCAGTGGAACAGTGTCAAATGCAAGTGAAGCATTTGGTTTTTTTTTTTTTTTTTTTTTTTTTTTTTTTTTTTTTTTTTTTTTTTAACTGATCCATAGAAAATTTAACCGTCTGACTGGCATTTTAACTCTGCTCTGCAGGTCATCTTAATCAAGGAGCTCTTTGACTGTATATCAAGCTGTTGCTGTCTCAAAAGGTTGCCGTCCCTCGTCTAACTTGCCCAGTGGCGTGTCGTGCTTTGCCATAAATCTATCTATTAAAACCTTATGGAAACTTTCCATTTGAACCTATGGAATAGGATCGGTCATCAGAATGTTCGCAGTGGGCACCTTAGTAATCAAGCTTAAAATGGGAATTTATCGAAAGCCAATGATTCATGCTTCGCCGCTGAACTTGCCTTCACCGTGTCGATTGCAAATGCGTGTCTCTTAGGTACGTCTCACGCACTGTGAATAATGATGGAATAACATTCGAAAAAGTTCATGCCATTTACGAAAATTGCTTATAATGAGGACCGAATTTTGAACCCATTAACATAAATCGAGGAAGATCGACTATCGCGCCCTGCGGGCTGATTATTGAAATTGATAGACAAAGCTATAGACAAAGAAAACATAGGGCATATGGAGCGATCCTATTGGTTGCATTGGATGGTTCTTATGGACTAAGGGAGAAAATGATGGACTAACTGTCGGGTTGCTCGCGCGTTGCCGTTAGTTAGTCTATTACCCACTGCCTTTGTCCATTGCAACCACCAGCTTCCACCAATGTGTTCCCTCCATATCCCTTTTGTCATTTTTGTCTATGGCTTTGTCTATCAATTTCAATAATCGGCCCTCAGGTACAGATAAATAAAGTTCCACTTCAAAAATGTCTTCCTTACAAAGCTTTAAACCATCTGTTTAAGCGAGTGTAATTGGCGCAAGAAGTCCGGCAATTTAAACCGTTTTATTTCAAGTTTGTATACCTACCTAGTGTCAGTCAGGTAATTTTATATCGGAAAAATCACATCCAGCCTTGCGCATCTCGCTTTCACGACCACATACCGAGCTAATTATAATTAAACAAATGCAATAAACGGGAACAGTGTTGTCAACCACAAATTAAAACTTCTTTTCATGGGCAAGCCAGCCTCGATACAAAGCTGGGTGACCAATGCAGACTAAAAGGTGGTGGCGCCGTAAGGCTGCAGTCGTGGCCCGCAAAAAATTGAATTTTTTGTTCTGACATTGTATAATTTTGAGAGCAGGAAAAATGACTTGAAGATAGGAAGGTGAAAAAAATCCGACCAGCTCTAATGCTTTACAATAATTCCAAAAAAATGTCTGTCCTATGTAAACTTCTTGTACCCATGGAGAATAATTGGAACTGCTGCCTAAGGATTGTTTTCTTAAAACCTCAGAGATATAACAATGTAAAAATCGAGCAATTTAAGCTTCACAAAGGTCTCATTGATAGAAAGAAGAATAAAAAACGAAAAGCGTCATCATGCATACCTTAAAAAAAAATTTTCCTCTGCTTGCTGAATTTCCAAAATTTCTCAGGCTGTGAAATTTGGAAACAACAAGCTCAATGCTGCCGTGCTAAGGAAAAACGCCGTATGAACATTCGAGAGTTGCCAAATTTCCTTCACTAAAATGTTTATTTTTGGGGAAAATTTATGAATATTTGTCCCTGAAATTACCAGAGACTATGGTTGAAATCGAGAACAAAATTATCCGAAAAATTGGAGGAAAAATATTCATAATTTTACCGGGAAAGTCGTGTTTTATCAAAAGCAATTTGGCAACACCTGAAGGTTCATACGGCGTTCTTCCTTAGCACGGCAGAATAGGTTTTGGTTCCTCTGTGAGCTTATCGCTGAAATCGTTCGCAGCATTCGTTGGAGCCCACAGTTCCATCAAGCTGGCAACAAGAGGGCCCGTTTGATTACACAATGTGCGTGTGTTGGAGACAATGGGAGTGGATTTTTTACATTTTTCCCTTCAGAAGGGAGCGCTGCGCTGCGCGTGAGCCGGTGACGGGGCTAGTGGTTGATGTTGATGCGCGGCCGTTGTTCGGTGAGCCGGTGACTTCGATGCGTAGAGGTTATTGTTCCGACGGATTCTTTTATTCCATTCCGTCAGGCAGCGTTGTCTGTTGTTGGATGTTTACAGCTGGTCTAATTACAGCCTCTCAGTTTACACCGGCAAATCAAAATAGCGATGAACCCCTTGATAGAATGAGATAACTATTTAGGCGCAGCGGTCATGGTATTGCATACTCGATTGTTTGAAGGCGATGTTTGCGTATTCACAAGGAATAAGCGTATGTTAACTTGTGAACAATGCAGTACGCAGTTAGACTGATTAAAGTCAATGTCATCCATGATTTAACCGAAAAAGTTATGTTGCAGTGGGAGTTTGCAAAGAGGGAATGTGGAACAGTTTAGGAGCATGTTTGATAGGGATGCATGCATCTACTTACATGGGAACTTTGAGGAAACCCCTTAATCTTCTTCTTATCGATTCAGTTTTTTCACTGATTTGTCTTTCGTTAAGATAGCTTTTGAGTAAAAAATTAGCCCTGAGCCGATTGCCTAATTTCGGTCCAAAAATAATATTTATCTGTCGTATTGGTAGGTTCTTTGGTTCTTTTTCTAATCTACTAATGAGGCTTTCCTTCTCTTCCATGAATGCACCCAATTCATGTTTCATGAGTTTTCCTGGAGCTGATCGGAGCGTGAATTTCCGTGCTCCTGTACTCGTGGAAAAAAAGAACAGAAGATGTAGTCAGCTGATTTCTTCCTTGTAATTCTCGAGGTATAGGAAAAAATGGGTGCATTGCGTTACAAATGAATTCTATACATTTATTTTGGCATTTATATTCGCCATGACTCTGTCCTCACTCCGAAAATTCTAGCGTAACGATGGAAATGACAGAATGAAATTAGACGTTATAATAGACGATAAATATAATTTATGATGATGATATTTTATTAATATGTTCACCGAATTTATTGATTCATCGATTCTAAATGCATCAAATACTTCATGCATAATGCACGCGACTCAACTTTTTACCGGTTTTTATTTAGCCCATTAACTGCGAACTGAATTCATACTCATCTTATGCCTGAAATTGCAATTAATTCTATCTAATTTTTTCTATTTTTCCTCTGTTGCAGGTGAGTTTTTGACCTTATGTTCAATGTCATACAGCAAGCTTCAAAATTGATCTTATGCGTTCATATCCTGATATACGTTGTTTCTATGACGTAAGTTTATTCACATCAAAGATATGTTCCAATAATTAGTAATTATTTGCCCTTTAAGTGAGTCCAATTGATGACATCATTAGGACTGCTATTTGCAGTACCTATGAGGAACCACTATTTGTGTCGCATTCACATTAACACACATCTGTATCAGAATTTTATGAAAGGAACTTGGAGGACAAGGTGCTTAAGTGCAGTCTGTACCATTTCGAGAATTACGTGTTCGAAGTTTCGAAATTGCATGCTTCTTGATGGCGGAAAGGAGGTTCGAATCTAATTTTTGATGCTAAAAAATTGAAATTTTGGAGTAAATTTTTCACAGAATATGCATTGTAACTAATATCTTTTGAAATCATCAATATCTAAATATTTTCAAAAGCTGCCTGAGTGCGCCTTGTCCTTCAAGACCCGGGGAGGGGGGAGGATGCTAACTTAGCATTCTGGATGTTATAAAGGGTGTGACAACTCACGATACGCTGAGTTAACCGCCACAGCCGTTACTATAGCAACGTCAATATGTAAAGCTAACCGCTGTGGCGGTTAACTCAGCGTTTTGTGAGTTTTCGCACACTTTTCAACATCCAAAATGTTAAGGCAGCATCCTTCTTTTTCGATGCATCCCTTACCATCGATTTTAGCCATTGGCATCATTGCCTGAATATGCAACAGTGCAAGTATAGCCTCTCCTCGTGTAATTTATCGTTTTTACAAGCGTCAGCGCCCTCCGAGCCTCGCATTCTGGCGACGCGTTGCATCGGACAGTCCGGATGGATGCGCAAAGGGCGATTCCAGGAAAAAAAGGGTCGCGGGAGGAAAAGAGTCCGTGATAAAAACGCGGAATTAAATGCTCTCGCAAAGGAATTCGAGGCATTTTCTCTCCTCGAAAAGTTCAAAAATTACAATTAATAACGGTCTTAATCACGCATCGAGGAATGGGATTAGACCACAATGCGCCCCTCTTCGCCTCATCGCGCTCCGTCCCGAAGACAGTCGCGCTTTCTCGCAGCGTAGCGCACTCTTTGTGTTGTGCGGTGAGCTTAATCGCCGCGCCGCCTTCACTTTAATAGCGTTATATATTTTGCTCTGTGCAGGATAGTCGAGGAGTGCTACTCCGATTTCTTAGAACAGATGAATACCATTGTGAAGAATGCAAACATAATTTCATGTGAAGCACCCTTCCTCTCATACAGAGGTGGATCCAGCAATTCGGCAACACCGGATTTCCTCCATTTAAACCTATGCTAAATAATCGATTCTTGTCGGAGCACTTGGCCTCTCCAAGAATCGATACATTTCCGTAGGTTTAAACGGAAAAAAAGGTAATGTTGCCAATTTGTTGGATTGTAGGCTCCAATGTACCTCTTTCCTCTAAGAAACCAGATGGCCTCTCCTAGAAAAGTTGTCACACCATCAGGAATGTCCGAAGAATAATCTAGTGCACATTTTACACCGAAGCCCATTTTCCTCCCCCTCCCCTTCTCAGAAAAAAAAACTAGTAAGATATGAGTGCGGAACGGAATCCTATCTTTTTGCGCAGTAAATTCTGCTCTCACCTAGCGAAATCAACACATTTTGCAGGGTTACCTCTGCTAATCCGGAGTGCATTTCTGTTCTTGTTTACACCTATATGATTCGGGTTTCCTGGGGGCAAACCAGACCCCAAGGTGAAATGTACTCATGATTTCAATGTGAGATTTCCAGCAGCGTATGGTGTAGTCACACAATATTATTAAATCGCTGAAGTATCGCCGATTTACCGACTAACTTTGAATGAAGGTTGAAGCCTCAATAAATGTACAAATAAGAGCATCGAGCCGTGGTTAAATTCTCAACAAATAGTCTGAGCATTTGAATGGTTCAACGAACGGCGAACTCATGAGCATTTTTTGCCGACGTTTCCAAAAAATCTATCGAAGCGGCTCTATCATTTCATTTGCAGGGTGTCTAGCATTAGGAAAAACTGGAAATTATCCGGAATTTTGGCCGATCAGGAAAAGATCAGGAAAATCCGACGTTTTATCAGGAATTTTTCTTACGTGAATCTCCTCAGCGGAGAAATCTTACTGCTTTTTGCCTACCGTGCCAGGAGTCGAGAAAAATCGGGGAAATATCAGGAATTTTCAAAATGAACAATTCAGGAATTTTTTTATAAAATATCAGGAAAATATCAGGATTTTTCAAAATTAAAAAATACAAGACACCCTGATTTGTATCAAATTACCTTGATGGATAAATTAAGTACTATCTTAGCAATGCTTTTTATTAATAGAGATTATTCGATAAAGATTCAACAATAATCCAGGGGCACCGCAGTCGGATGCTCGTGCAGAGACGAGTCCACATTTTTATACACAGAGTGCGCGTCATCGATGATCGAGCCGTGAGTCAGTTCTGGGGTTACGTGAGTTCTCAATCACATTCCAAGAAAGTAAGAGGGTATCTCAGAACTGGTTCCAGCGGAGGATTACCTGCGCAAGACACCCAGACGAAAAATCCAATGGAAGTTAGACAGATCCGAGTCCTCACTGCATTAGTCTCGTCGTCATATTATTTTTTTAGTCCGAGAGTGTATTCGCGTTATTTCAGACGTATTATTTGCAGAATGTATCGGACGCGTAAAGTCAGAATCAGCATGACTGCATTTTCGTTCTGAATTCCTATCGAATAATTCTTAGCTAGGGGGTACGCCTTTCACCCCCACGCGGTCCAACCCCCCTCCCCCCTGAGTGCTTCGCGCTCAAGCGTTATGCGATACACGTTACTATTTTGGGTTTATACTATAAAGTAAGGTATTCTATAGGCTAGTTCAGAACACTACCGAAACAGTAAGAGAAGCTTCCTTCGAAGTTGTCCTGAAACCGAAAAAAGGTTTTTTCTTTTTATAGGTATTACGGCAACACTTATGAATCAAATTACGCGATAATTGACTTTCGTCGTTAATTTCAAGCCCCCTCCTCGTTTCTCACTTGATGAAAGAAAAACTCTTTATGTAACGAAATTTTTCTCTTCATTCAGTTTAAAAAAAGAATTAATTTCGGCCCCCGCGAAGTTTAATCCCTCCACCTCCATCTCTCGAAACTCGAAAGATGAGTTTTGCTTCTTCGTAGGATAAAACGATTGAAATAATTCCAAGTATTATGAAGCTGTCAAGTTTGTATGTGGTGTCACACTGTTAAAGCAGCCTTTCTCAGCAGATTCGTTTCGAGAGGCACAAAAAAGCACACACTCGCGTGAGGCTCCAACTGCAAGGGGTGCCAAAATCTCTCGCTTTTCTTTCATCTCAATAGACTCCTCCCATCGCCCCATCAGCCTTAAAATGGATTTATAAGACTCCTCTCTCCTTGAGACAACATACTTCACCTCGCACTAACAAACGGTGGGACAAAATTTACCTTTCTTCGGAGGTCAACAACATTTCTCGCCTAATGAGAGTTGAATTTTCTATCAACAAATCTTTATATCTCCTAATCATGACTGATAAAAGTATATTGTGCCTACCTTCGTCCTCAACTAGTCAAAATCGTTTATGAGCGGCCCTTTATTCTTTGAACTCATCCTGAAACACCCTGTATTTTGTGGGCTCCACGGCGATCTCTCACCGACATGAATACCCAACCGACGCCGCACAGTGGATCGAGTCAGTCGGAGAGATCGGACATGAAATTTTTGACTGAAACTGCAAACGTTGATGTTCATTTCGTCCCTTTTTCAATTCTAGGGGTGTTTCTGGAAGCAAATTGCGCGAGAAAACATTCAGAGCCACTTCTAAAACCTCAAAATATTGTATCAACGGAGTCATAAGCATTTTAAGTTTCCAAATTTTGTCCGACCTTTCCTACTGACTCGACCCACTGTGCACCGCACTTCTGAATTTAACCCAAGTGCCGCACAGCGGATCGAGTCAATAGAGAGGTCGGACATGGGATGTTCGACCGAAACTGCAAATTGAATCAGTGAGAACCAAAACACACCAACTCGGTAACTCAAAAATGCTCAATTTTAATTAAAGAGAGTCAGTTTTCATAAAGGTCATCGGAGTTAACGTATCTGTTCTAACTTGAACCTTTAAAGTGTCCTTAAGTACATGTGTTTCAACACCAAAAATATTTTTCTTGTCCTAACTTCTTCAACTACAGTGTAATTTGCGTGTGTCGTGATTATTTTCATTTTTTCGAGTTGGTGTTTTCGTTCTCACTGATTCAACTTTGATGTGTATTTCGTCACATTTTAAATTTTTAGGGGTGCTTCCGGAAGAAAATATCACGAAAAAATCAATGTAACCGCTTTTAAAACCTCCAAATATCGTATAAGCGGAGTAATCAAGTTTCCAAATTATGTCCGACCTTTCCTATTGACTCGGTCCACTGTGCGCCGCACTACTGAATTTAATCCAAGTGCCGGACCGGGCGTGTCATTATAGAGTAAACAGTACTCGAGCGGGGACACTGCGGGAGTGCCCTGATGGATATTAGTTTGTGGTTCCGCCGTGGTGGACGGGGAGGGGGGGGGGGGCGGCAGGGGCACACAGAAGGAACGAACACAGGATCGGGCATTGGAATGGGAATGGAAATGGAGGGACAGCAAAAGCACCGCAACCGCGGGCACCCGATTATTTTTCAAGGTTAGGATTCCTGGCATTTCGTAACTGGCAACACTAACACTAACGAGCAGACCCGGCGAGCGAGTGCTCAGGTGCTGGTTCTCCGGTCCGACCTGGGTGCCGCTTTTACCACCGCGCCGAGGGAAAACGCCGTTTGAACATTCGGATTTTGCCAAGTTTCCACCCATGATAAAGTTATCCCGAACAGTGATCGAAACTCGCCTCTAAGTTTCAGGAGCCATGTGGCGCATCTAGCTTGATTTTTAGGGGCCATTCAAGATTTTTTAGGGGCCAAATTCACTTTTTGTCCATATGTTACGGGTAACCTAGTCAAACCGGGTAATGTCGACATTACCCGGGTAATGGCGGCAATAATTGGCATTACCCAGGCCGTTTTGGTTAGGTTAGGTTAGGTTAGGTTAGGTCATAATACCCGCCATCCCACCCCTCAGTCGTCAGGGAGGGCCGCAGACGGGACCGGCTGGACCTAACCTAACCTAACCTAACCAAAACGGCCTGGGTAATGTCTATTATTGCCGACATTACCCGGGTAATGTCGACATTACCCGGTTTAACTAGATTACCCGTAACACATATATCACAGCGCATTTAGTGAGACGTTAGACGCAAGGTGTTTTAGTTACAGAACTAGTTGCTGTAACGTGGCGGAAATGTCGAAATATCACCAAGCAGAAGAATTAGGTTGGGGGGGGGGGGGGGGTGTAATTTTTTCAAGAAACGACGAAAGAAAGACTGTTTATAAAGCAAAAAAAGCTTTCAAGAACCGCCACGGAGCTGATTCAACAACTCCCGCGAAAATTTCTAATTTCTCTGGCTTTTTTCAATCAATGCAGGAGTGAGACCTATTGGGGAACTGTATGCTGAACGTAACGATTTCGATTTCGATTTCAAAAGCTCTTGAACCGCGGTGCCGGCACCACGTTCAAGCGAGGCCACGCCACGTGACGGCGCACATGGAATCAAGTCCTCAAGGAGAGGTCGGACAAAATTTGGAAACTTTAAAAGCTTATAACTCCGTTTATACAAAACTTTGAGGTTCTAAAAGTGTCACTTTTTGTTTTTTCGTGAAATTTTCCTCAAATTGCACCTCTTGAAATTGAAAATGTGACGAAATAAACACCAAAATGGAGATATTGCATGTGTGAGGAATTTGCGATTTGACTGTTGATTCTCATGCAAAAGTTCGTAAGGAACACGATGGTGCCTCTGGCTTCCTCTGAAATCAACTCCCAAGCTCACAAAAAACTCTCAAGTTGAGGCCGAAATGGAGGGGATATCCCGCGGTATCCTGAGAGTCCACGTCTACATCAAGACGAACTCTCCATGCAAAGATAGGGAGCAAATACATTGACAGGGCTGCCTTTTTATTTGGGGACTCTAAAACTGAAAACAAGGCATCACTGCTAATGTATTTGCTCCGTATCTTTGCATGGAGAGTTTGTCTTGATGTATAGAGGTGGACTCTCAGGATAGCGTGGGATATCCCCTCCATTTTGGCCTCAACTTGAGAGCGGTTCTTGAGCTTGGGAGTTGATTTCAGAGAAAATCAGTGGCACTATCATGTTTCTTACGAACTTTTACATAAGAATCAATTGTCAAATCGCAAATTCCTCATACATGCAACATCTCCATTGTCTTCAAATTGCACCCCTTGAAATTGAAAATGTGACGAAATAAACACCAAAATTTGCAGTTTTAGTAAAAAATGTCATGTCCGACCTCTGTAATTGACTCGGTCCACCGTGCGGCGGCGGGCGGGCGTCTTCTCAACTCCAAGTTGGCATTTACAACAGCAGCGCAGCGCGGAGCTTCGACGCCCCATCGACCATTGTGAGCGGAGAAAGTTAGGAGCGCCAAGTATCCGTGTCAGATCCTTTGACCACCGATATTTTATCGTCCCTCGACGACATTGAAAGTCCATCCGCGCTCATCATTACGACGGCCCGGCCAAAACCCTCCTCAAAATTGGCATTAATCTTCGCTCGGGGATATCCGGCGAGGAGAGGGAAGCGTCGACCCAACTCAAATTGCGGGGAGGACGACCGGTAGATAATTCGTGCTAAATGCTAACTTTTACTTTCGGTCTAATGACGCGGCTCTGACGTTATTGTCTAGAGATAATGCGATGAGATGATGAAGCGGTTTCAATATTGTTTAGTCAATATGTTGTTGCCCTCTTTGAGATATTGGACGATTATTCTCTAGATTACTAAGGGGCCTCTCTTTTGCCGCTATGCGGCCTAACCTCTAAAGGTTGTTCTGCGTCCTCACACTGGAAAAAAAACCACATTGGATCTAGAGTCCAGACTCTGGAAAACATTGACAAGAAAAAATACTCTTGATTCAATCGGATTTTTGCTTGAATCAAAACGAAATCCGCTTAAATTAAGAAGAGGCTTGGTTCTTGGTTTGAGCTAGATTCTGATTGAATCAAGAGTACTTTTTCTTGTCGATGTCTCTAAGAGTCTGGACTCTAGATCATGTGTTTTTTTCCTGTGCAGATGGGATTTTTACTCGAAAATTTTAAGGCAGCGGGCTCATCCGGAGATTCCTAATTGCGCGACCGATAATCAGAATATCATGGTATTTGACTTGTTTAGGATTGAAACACATCATGAAAAAATGAAAGTACGGAAAATGAAAAGCCAGTGACAACATGTTAATGTCGTTAGTAATGTGTTTCCTATTTTGGAATTTCATTCGATACTCTTAGAAGAAGATACCTTATCTGAGATGTGATCAAATCGTAGAGAAAAATATGTGCCTAATTTTATCACTATCAAAATTCGCCAAGACTCAACTAGTTCATTCCTCGAATGACTGATCTCTCATGTTTAGTGTGACTAATTTTTTTCTGCATGGACTTATGATTGAAATGGACTATAACACGGGTCAGTGTTTTTCTTCACCAAATATCAAATTGAGTAAACTTTGACCCTGCTGCCTAGTCAATGTTGACCATATTAGTTTTTACTTTACTTTCTTTGACTCTACATTCATTTTAAACTTCTGTAATAACCTCTCAGTTGGAGACATATATGGCTCGATCTATGAATCAATTCAACGTACCTTTAACATGGGCAACGGAATATGCTTAATCTAGATAGTGTATAATTATATGTTTCTGGGTAGGTTTATCTTAGTTAATAAATTCTAGGCGTATGCTTCTGAAAAGGTTATACAGATTTTTGTTCGAAAACAAACTGGCACAAAATCTACCAATTTTTTTCGAATTTTTTGGTCACGCAAGTAAATATACAGTCTAACTTGAAATTGAGTTGATTACACATGAAGATTGCGGCAATATACACATATATTGATTCAGGCGTAAGTTTATTGCAGTAAAAGAGGTGACATCTTGTACAATCCAGCTCTCGTTTTGAGTATCAATAGCCTCAGATATTTCCCTAGCGCTGACCGGATACTGTTTGGCATTTACTACTAATCGAGGAGCGGAGTAAATGCGATTCAACCTCGTCGTTACAGAACGATGGAATAATTATTCTCTCGGAGAAGGAGTACTTGAACAGGGTCAGACTGAGGTTTCGATGACGTGAGCTCTGGGTAAGCAAGTAGTAATCAAAGTGACAAGGGCACTGTGGCGTACAGACGCTTATCCAAGGAAAAGAACGAATACTGGTTTTCGACCGTTTGGATGCTGCGACCGGGCTCCATTTCCACAGCCCCCCCACATTCGAATCTTAAACCAAAAATTATATCATAATTTTGTGCTAATTTTGTGCTATTTTGTGCCGCAAATTAAAAATTTTGTGCTGCAAAATTAAGGGGGGAAACGCTCCTCAAAATTGGGGGGGCTGTAGAAACGGTAGCCCCCCCACTTTCGAATTTTCGAAAAAAAAGAATGCCATAATTTTGTGCTAATTTTGTGCTATTTTGTGCCGCAAGAAAAAAATTTTGTGCCGCAAAATTAAGGGGGGTAGCAGCATTCCAAATTGGGGGGGCTGTAGAAATGTTTGCCCCCTGTTTCGATTTCTCGGAAAAGGAGTATGCCATAATTTTGTACTAATTTTGTGCTATTTTGTGCTGTAGCAAGACTTTCAATTTTTTCAAATTTAAGGGGGAAAAATTGGTATTTCAAAATTGGGGGGGCTGTGGAAATGTTTGCCCCCCTCTTCGATTTCTTGAAAGTGGAGTATGCCATGCTTCTGCTTTAATTTTGTGCTATTTTGTGCCGTAGAGATATTATTCATTTTTGTAAATTTAGGGGGGTAAACGGGCACATCAAATTTTGGGGGGGCTGTGGAAATGTTTGCTCCCCTTTTTGATTTCTTGAAAAAAAAGTATGCCGTAATACTCTCATAATTTTGTGCTATTTTGTGCCGCAAAAAGAAAATTTTGTGCTCCAAAATTAGGGGTCTTAAATACCACCCCAAATTTAAGGGGGAGGTCGCAGGTGCGGCAGCCCCCCACTTTCAAATTTCGAGAAAAAAAGCACGTCATAATTTTGTGCTAATTTTGTGCTATTTTGTGCCGCAAAAAGAAAATTTTGTGCTCCAAAAATTAAGGGGGTTAAATACCATTTCAAATTGGGGGGGCTGTAGAAACGATAGCCCCCCACTTTCGAATTTCGAGAAAAAAAGTACGTCATAATTTTGTGCTAATTTTGTGCTATTTTGTGCCGCAAAAAGAAAATTTTGTGCTCCAAAATTAGGGGGATTAAATACCACTTGAAATGGGAGGGGCGGGGACTGTAAAACAAGTTAGCGCTCCGGCGGAACCCGAATCTTCCGCTCCGGAGTCGCAGGCTCGCAGGTAGCCGGAACCTTTGCCAGCGCAGCGTGGTCACATCTCTCTCCGCTTTGACTTCTGCCCATGGAAACGGACGGAAAGGGCCAAGCACCGTGGCAACTTAAGAAAGATCCGGGCGGGAGATCCGGCGCGGCGCTCTTTGCACGGGACATTTAACCACCGAGATTTATCCTATAATCATTAAGGATCCTTTTTGGAGGGTTATATACAGTTGGGTGTCAGCGAGTTCCAAATCGAATGTTGCTCTACTGTTTTTATTTTGCACGCTACCGATTATTATTTACTGAATCGATCAGTTTTGAGAAATAAGTGATTGCCTTTCATTTCAGAAGCAACAACAATTTTGACACGTATCCATGCAGCGAAACATATCATGAAAGGACCATTTTTAAGGAATGTTTCAGAAAATGTGTTATCGTTGATTTCAAGACCTCCGAAATCTACATATAGTTGTGTTTTTTTTTTTTTTTTTTTTTTTTTCTTTTTTTTTTTTTTTTCTTTTTAACAGTCAAGCACATCGAGTGACGCTATCGTTTTATGTTCCGGCTTATTATCGGGTAAGCATGGTGGTGGCAATAAGACTACAAAATATAGATGAAAATATATTTTCTACTGAGTCGAAGGTGAAATTGAGGGTAATATATAGGGTTTCAGGGAGAAAATCCCTGAAACCCTACAATTTCCGGAAAATCCCTAGATCTGGGGATAAATCCCTAGATATCGGATCACAGCCTGTTACCGTATATCTGGGCGGGGGGGGGGGGGGGGATCAAATGGGTCACTAAACCATGAACGAATTTTGACTTGCGAATATAGTTTTCTGAAGGAAAATGACGCGTAGAACACGATGCGCACATTAAAAACGCGAATAAATAACTCAATAACCGAGAAATGCGCAGTTCAAATCGCTCAACTTATACGCAAATTTAAAACGCCCTGGTTTCGCGCCGCGCCGAATGATGTCATCCGGCACCAATCAGAAGCGGGCGCGGGTTTCCACGACTTCCGTCAAATGTCTATCTACTCTTCGTACATGAAAACAATACTAAAGTCGAAATCATATCTTTTGAATTCAAGACTTGAATCTCACTCATATGTTAGCTGTAATAAACGAGCAACAATTCCACATTGAAACACGTTTTATTTTTACCAACATCAGAGGATAATGAGAGGAGATTGCGATATGACTACCGCAGTGCGTCAACACCGTCAGTTTCCCGCCATTCGGGTGCGTTTGAAATGTCTTGCAGTTTTTAGATTTTTCAAAAGCGGGTTTTCTCCGCGATTTAGGCTCCATAAAAATGCGGAAAAATCACCACGTTATCTACTCACATTGTACTTTCAGAATATTCAATAAAATAAACAAGGTTTAGTGACCCATTCTTTTGGCACCAAGTGGCAAGAACCCAAACCCGGCTCTGGCCCGCTAGAATCAGATTTTGAAAATGTGGCTGAGGTCTTTGCATATTACGTGGTGTAGTCGCGAATTCCCCCATTCAACCAATGTAAATTTTAATTTTTTGTCACAGTTCGTTTGAGCGTTTCACTGGGTTGATTTCCATGACTTTCCGGCTACCGACAGGCGATAGTCCCTAGATGAGCCCGCTCCATGCGGAGTTTGGCAATATGACCCAGGGTTCTAATATTTGGGTTGACTGGTGAGCTGGGCAAGGGTAGGGGCAATAAGCAAAATTTGAAGTTCCCTACCATGAAAAATGACGGGAATTTCAAATTTGGCGGAAAATCGACCAAATTAGAGATATTGAATTTTGGTTTTTTTAGTCTCAGTTCGTTTGGATGATCAACCGGGGTGATTCTCATGGTTTTCGCGGCTACTAATGGAAGAGAATCCCTGGAAAATCCTGCTCTATACTGAGGGCGCGATACGATGATGTCTGGACCTGAGGTTTTTCCAGCACACGCTGACACCAGCGCAACCACATCTCGGCCGATGCCGGTCTCCTTTAAACATAACAATAGACCGCTCGGCATCAATGGATCTCAATCCGTTGGCCTTCCCTGTGGCCTATTGGAGCTCCAAAAAAATTTGATGACATTTTTAAGATTTGCTTCGACTTTAACTCTCTTAGTAAACTTACATTCTGCGGAAAAAGCAGATTACAATGAACTAAATTTTTTTATGATTTGTAGATATACAACGGAGATGTCGGTCCGCAAGTTGCAAATTCAGCAGAAGAAATATTGGACCGCATTTAGCAAAAAGAAACCAGCGTGATTACAGTGTTTTCAAAATCGTGCGACTACTTTTTTTTCTTTTAAAAATACGAAATAAATGTACTGTATGAAAATTTACAGAATAACTTCCCTTCAAAATTAACAAAAATTATTTAGTGGGAAGCAAGAGCTATTTCCTACTTTGGGAGATTTTTTTTTAGATAATTATGAAAAAGCAATATTTTAACAACACTGTGACTGCGCAGGTTCCTTTTTGCTAAATGCGATCCTATTGATCTTGCTATGCCGCAGAATCACGTATTTTCTTTGGTTTGACCACCGATTTGCTCGAAATTTTACCGCGAATTTGAAAATATAGACTAAAAACACTTTTTTTGAAAAAATAAAAAAGTTGCACTCGCGAGCTGTCTAATCCTCGGTTGAAATGTCGAGGGTCAGATTCAGGTAAGCGCGAGACAATGGGGCAGCGATGTTGAGCGTGCCGAGTAGCGGTCTAGAGGATTGCTGTGTTGCCAATTACGAGATTATGGTATTTACTCATTCGATTTTCCAAACATCGTAGCGCGCCCCCGGTATACTTAAATTGAGCAACAAAGGCCTGCGAAGCGGGCCCTTTGGGGTTGGACTGCATAGCGGCCAGTAATTAAAAATGGCCCATCATGAAGAACAAAAGCAATAGCATTTCTGGTTCCGTGATCGACCAGCAGGGGTATATAGGGTGTTGCAAGACGATGCAAAAATTTTCCGGTTGCTAGGGTCGCTCCGAAATAGAACAGAATACATTGATCGCAATCAAGCGGAGTGATGTGACTAAAGGTACCGGATTTATCATATCGATGGCTATAGTGGCCCAATCACACATGAAAAAATTTCTTTTGCGAATTTTTTTGGTCTTACTCCCTGAAATCAATTCATTTGAACAAAAAGACTCTGCCAAGTTTCAGACAAATTGAATAATATTAACCCATGCCGACTGAGCCGTCTTTTTTACATAGGATTTTACATTGAAGAACACTTTTTTTTTTAGAAAATGCAATTTTCCGGAGAATCGGTAATTTCTAGAAAAAATCTGAGACCGTATTCGGAATAAGCCGAAAAAATTGAGAGGGAAGAGTCCCATCAGACACTTCAAAAACAATAAATTCACCTCTCGTTTTAGCGGTGAAACATGGGAAAGTGCTTTTATGAAGGATAAATGACGGTATAAAAATCTCAAATAATTGCATAGGTCTGCGTCCGAAAACAAAGCTTAACATACGATGGTTGTTATTGATGTGTTTTTTACGCTGTGTCCGATAATACTATCCCTATTTCTTCATCTCATCAGCATTTCCTGGAATATATATACATATTTTCTCGTAAGAAGGGGGGTTTACCATTGATCGACGTTAAAGGTATAGTCATTCATACCTTGTCTAGAGGCCCAATGTGCAGTAGTTTTCCTCAGAACCATGATTACCACACCAAGTTTTAGAGAGTATTTGTGTGGGCACTTTATTTGAAACCAAGCATCGGCACCTAACGAAAAATGGTGGAAAAATTGAATTTTGTTATTAAAAGTTGGAAAAGAGCACAGGGCGCATTCCAGTGAGGTAATGTAAACTAGATTTCGGAGGTCTTGAAATCAACGATAACACATTTTCTGAAACATTCCTTAAAAATGGTCCTTTCATGATATGTTTCGCTGCATGGATACGTGTCAAAATTGTTGTTGCTTCTGAAATGAAAGGCAATCACTTATTTCTCAAAACTGTTCGATTCAGTAAATAATAATCGGTAGCGTGCAAAATAAAAACAGTAGAGCAACATTCGATTTGGAACTCGCTGACACCCAACTGTATATAACCCTCCAAAAAGGATCCTTAATGATTATAGGATAAATCTCGGTGGTTAAATATCCCGTGCAAAGAGCGCCGCGCCGGATCTCCCGCCCGGATCTTTCTTAAGTTGCCACGGTGCTTGGCCCTTTCCGTCCGTTTCCATGGGCAGAAGTCAAAGCGGAGAGAGATGTGACCACGCTGCGCTGGCAAAGGTTCCGGCTACCTGCGAGCCTGCGACTCCGGAGCGGAAGATTCGGGTTCCGCCGGAGCGCTAACTTGTTTTACAGTCCCCGCCCCTCCCATTTCAAGTGGTATTTAATCCCCCTAATTTTGGAGCACAAAATTTTCTTTTTGCGGCACAAAATAGCACAAAATTAGCACAAAATTATGACGTACTTTTTTTCTCGAAATTCGAAAGTGGGGGGCTATCGTTTCTACAGCCCCCCCAATTTGAAATGGTATTTAACCCCCTTAATTTTGGAGCACAAAATTTTCTTTTTGCGGCACAAAATAGCACAAAATTAGCACAAAATTATGACGTGCTTTTTTTCTCGAAATTTGAAAGTGGGGGGCTGCCGCACCTGCGACCTCCCCCTTAAATTTGGGGTGGTATTTAAGACCCCTAATTTTGGAGCACAAAATTTTCTTTTTGCGGCACAAAATAGCACAAAATTATGAGAGTATTACGGCATACTTTTTTTTCAAGAAATCAAAAAGGGGAGCAAACATTTCCACAGCCCCCCCAAAATTTGATGTGCCCGTTTACCCCCCTAAATTTACAAAAATGAATAATATCTCTACGGCACAAAATAGCACAAAATTAAAGCAGAAGCATGGCATACTCCACTTTCAAGAAATCGAAGAGGGGGGCAAACATTTCCACAGCCCCCCCAATTTTGAAATACCAATTTTTCCCCCTTAAATTTGAAAAAATTGAAAGTCTTGCTACGGCACAAAATAGCACAAAATTAGTACAAAATTATGGCATACTCCTTTTCCGAGAAATCGAAACAGGGGGCAAACATTTCTACAGCCCCCCCAATTTGGAATGCTGCTACCCCCCTTAATTTTGCGGCACAAAATTTTTTTCTTGCGGCACAAAATAGCACAAAATTAGCACAAAATTATGGCATTCTTTTTTTTCGAAAATTCGAAAGTGGGGGGGCTACCGTTTCTACAGCCCCCCCCAATTTTGAGGAGCGTTTCCCCCCTTAATTTTGCAGCACAAAATTTTTAATTTGCGGCACAAAATAGCACAAAATTAGCACAAAATTATGATATAATTTTTGGTTTAAGATTCGAATGTGGGGGGGCTGTGGAAATGGACCCCTGTGACCGTCCGCGATATTTTCAACGATTCCTTAAAATGATCAGACAAACTGGAAAAAAAACACATTGGATGTAGAGTCCAGACTCTTGAAAACATTGACAAGAAAAAGGATTCTTGATTCAATCAGATTTAAGCTTAAATCAAAAGGAAATCCGCTCAAATTAAGAGGCTTGCTTCTTGATTTAAGCTAGATTCTGATTGAATCAAGAGTACTTTTTCTTGTCGATGTTTTTAACAGTCTGGTTTCTAGATCCAATGTGTTTTTATCCAGTGCATGCTTTCCGAAATCGAGTATGGGCCAAGTTCAGTTTGAAATCGCGAATTTGAGGTGTTTCGTGAACTTCCTTGACTCAGAATATTTCTTTAACGGATTTTTTTTGGCCAAAATATTGTGCATATAAGGAAAATATAATCTATATTACATTTGCTTACGCCGTTTCGGACATTCACCCATCTTCGGAGCATAATTACACATTATTTACTTACACACCATTACTGTAACTATCATGCGGCACTGATGAATGCAAAAACTTTCAATCAATTAGACTATTCTTGAAAGTGCCACAAGAAGTTGATTGCTCCGTTGGTATGGGCCTGTTGCAAACTTTTGCTAGAGCAAAACTAAGAGTTGTTTCTTACAGATAATGCCCTAAAAATCACGATGAGCGCATCGGCAAAGTCTGAAATTCACTCATAACTTCACAATCTGCGTAAGAAATTTGCGGTTTTTTGAGCTTCCCGCTTCGAAAACGATACTACGGTACAGGTGAACATTTTGTTAGAGGAGTCGTTCCATTGGCGGCAATACTCATCATGGCCGACGCCAGTCCGCCAAAACACGTGTGATGGGACGAGATAACACCTGAACAGGATTAAACCACATAACAATCGGCGTGTTTACGTTCATATTTTCCTCGCCCGCCTTAATTGACCTTGAACTCTCCTTGAATTACGCGAGGAACTGCGCAAGCGTCGGCCATGATGAATATTGCCGACGATGGAGCGACTCCTCTAACAAAATGTTCACCTGTGCAGTGGTATCGTTTTTGAAGCGGGAAGCTCAAAATAACGCAATTTTCTTACGCAGATTGTGAATTTATGAGTGCATTTCAGACTTTGCCGATGCGCTCATCGTGATTTTTGAGGCATTATCTATAAGAAACAACTCTTCATTCTGCTCTAGCAAAAGTTTGCAACAGGCCCATTCACCACTCGCGTGTTTTATTAAATTTCTTCAAGAAAACTAGCTGGCATTTTCTCTTGAAATTCTCAACCGAAGGCCAGGGTTATTTTGTGTTTTACTTCCAGTATTAATCAAACTTTTGTGTCAAAAATACTCTGTGTATGAAAGGAACACTGGAAAAAAGTGGCTTGGATCTAGAGTCCAGACTATTAAGTAATAACACTGGAAAAAAAAAACACATTGGATCTGGAGTCTAGACTCTTGAAAACATTGACAAGAAAGAGGACTTTTGATTCAATCAGATTTAAGCTTAAATCAAAGGAAATCCGCTTAAATTAAGATGCTTGGTTCTTGATGTAAGCTAGATTCCGATGGAATGAAGAGTACTTTTTCTTGTCGATGTTTTTAAGAGTCCGGACTCTAGATCCAATGTGTTTTTTTTCCCAGTGAACATTGACAAGAAAAAATACTCTTGATTCAATCCGAATTTTCCATGAATCGAAGAGCCGAGCCTCTTGATCTAGGCGGATTTCCTTTTGATTCAAGCTGAAAGTCCGATTGAATCAAGAGTGTATTTTCTTGTCAATGTTTTTAAGAGTCTGGACTCTAGCTCCAAGCGACTTTTTTTTCAGTGAACGAGAATGTGGGCTCCCTGTCCTTGATTTCGGCGGAAAAATCTGTCAACAGGGTCGTTGGATGGAGACGCCTAGACGGCGCGCCGTGGCCGAAATGATCGGGATGCGCGGGGAATCGCAGGTGAAATAGAGCGCATCAGATAGCCGCGGCCGCAGCCGGGGCCGTCGCGTCGCGGGCCCCGTTCACGGTCGCCAAACCCGCGCCGGCCGTCGTCGTCGCGTCGGAAAAGCCGCGGGTTTTCCCGCGGACGTCGCAACCGCGGCCCGGAGTAATATCGCCGCTCGCCATAATACCGCCGCCGCGAGTTTTTCTTCCTCGAAATAACATAGATCCTCGCTCCAATCAAATTACGTAACTGTAAACTTATGAATGGCTGCGCCGCGCCGCCGTCAGTGTCCGCGCGTATGTGGTTAATGCTCCGACGTTGGCGAAAAACTTGCGTGCAAGTATGCGGAATGAGATCGCATAACGTCGCGCGGACCCGGGAAATTGCTATTTTAGGTTTATTCCTCCTTCTCGGAAGTAAAGTAACTCGCGTTCCTCGGGAGGTTCGTCTTTCGATCAGTAATCTCAAGTCATACGGAGCGGTCTTTTTCAGCGGTTTTACGGTGTATCGATTGATCTGCCATTTAAAGCTTTTTAAAAAGAAGTATATCTTCTTTATTTAACTTAGCTTGAAAGGCAGGCTGAAAATGAAAACGTCAGATGAATCGCGTTTGGCACGTTGTTTGTATAGGATGGAAAGCGGCGGCCGTTTTGGGGTTTGTGTAGAGTTGTGAAACCGCGGTGACTCGTTTTCATTAAATTTCGTCCTCATCGTAGTTTTTGGAAACGGGAAACTCAAAACCGCGCAAATTCCTCGCACAGATTGTGAAGTCAGGGCAAATTAAAGAGTTTCCCGATGCGTTCACCCAGAGTTTTGAGCAACTCTCGTTAAATTCCCTAAAGTTGGACGCTGGAGTTCCCATCATACCAATGCAGTGGCAAGACATGAATGATCAACTATCGATATTTTTCGATTTGAAGCTATGGTAAAGAATCGATATTAAGGTGCTCGTTGCGAGCACCATGTATACCGCTCTTGTTCTTTAAGTTTGAATGATAGATCATTCGATGTAGGTATTGGAAAGCGCGCCACGCCATTGCAACATAACCATTCAACTTTTTCTCCGAGGATTATTTAACCCTGTTCTTTAGGCACTATCCTTTATCTATGCGTTGCGATATATCGATAATTCCTAAATTGAATCAATGATAAACAACCGATTATTAAGGTGAGGACGAAATTTAATGAAAACGAGTCACCGCAGTTTCACAACTCCACACAAACCCCAAAACGGCCGCCGCTTTCCATCCTAAACAAACAACGTGCCAAACGCGATTCATCTGACGTTTTCATTTTCAGCCTGCTTTTCAAGCTAAGTTAAATAAAGAAAATATACTTCTTTTCAGTTGTTGTGTTATGGGACTGGCTATTTTCAGTTTTGTGTATATTTTTAGAGCGTGTTATCCTCGATTTGCAATCGGAATTCCCATTTTCAAACGCCCAGCCCTTCGCACTCAAGGACAACGTATGCGATACAACTATACAAGCTCCTACGATGGGCGTGCGGTATGCGCGTATTTGAAGGCGTTTTATGTCCTGACTTGCGCTTCGTCCACCACCTGTTGGCAGTCGGACCGTCCTGCACTTTTTTAATGACGATTACGCGTCTCTTCTGGACACTCCTTCTTTGTCTATTATGTATTCCAGATCCCGTATGGTTTATTACCAGCCAATATGGAAACACTAGGGACTTTCCTCCGTAAGTCATGGAAATTGGCTTTGGCACGTCTGTAAAACCACTCGAACAAAAATGAATTTTCGAGGGGTCCGAGAGCATACATTTTGACTCTCTCGTCGAAAAAAATTTCTAACATACTGAAAAGGAGTAGAAGTGCAGGAAGAAATGAAAAGTATGTTATTTAATAATTTTAGACCCCTTTTTTTTGCCTTAAATATGCCATTGCCATTGCGTGCTGATTCTAAAACGGAAAGCTAGAAAAAATGTGATAATTTCTTTTTCAGATTGTGACGTTAGGAGCGCATTTTACCTTTTCGATTTGCTTTTCATGCAGATTTTTGAGTCATTTTTCGTAAGGAATTAATAATTGTCTCCCTTGAACTCCAGGTCTACCGTCCACCGCATGACTGCTGTAACTCCATTCCAGATTTGTAAACTTTTAACTGACCTAATTTTTATTGTGGGAAAGCAAAAAACTAACGAGCATTTATTCTTCATATTTTCTAAAATACAGTAGCACACTAATTGGAACTCAATCCACCAGAATGATACATAATGGACCACTAGACATGGTACGAATTTCAGCATTCTGATACATGTTTCCTGACCAAAATTTCACGTAGATCACGATACGTACAACGAAAATTACCGACATTAACTCCCTACGAAGATATTTAATGATTCTTGATGCGTGAATTCAAACCACCCACTCATGAAAACTCAATGCTCTACGTGATTCTCATCGCGCGCCAAACGTTATCATAAACGTCTCAGCGATATAAAAATCTGACAACCTCAGTCTTGACGCTTTGGCTCAGCTATAGCAAATTGCTTATAGTTTGAACGACACATGGTGGGAAATGAACATTGCTCGATTGATAAGCTTGCTGAAACCATTGTAGTGCGCGATTTGACTGACGTAGAGCTTTGAGTTTCTTGTGAGCGGCCAGTTCAAATTACTCGTAACTGATGTGAAATAAAAACGTTAATATCTTCGCTAAGAGTTGATTTCAGTAACTTTTGTTGCGCGAACCGTGTTCTACGTGAAATTTTGGTTCAGAAACATGTATTAGAATTCTAAAATTCGTATCCTGTCTAGTGGTCCATAGTGATTAGAATTCTTAGAAATAGAGCAATATGCGTGGGAGATAAATACAAATTCTTGAATTGAGTTACACTGAAGAAAAAAATCCTCGAGATATTATTTTGACTTGGAGCGTCGTTTCTTGTCGACAAAATTCGTTTGTTTTTTTTTTAGTTAAAGAAACGTTGTTTTGCAATTGTTTTTTAACTAAAAAAACTAGTGTTAAGTTGAACCCCCCGGATTTAACTTTAAAAGAAAAACAAATTTTGTCGACAAAAAACAACGCTTGATGTCAAAATAATATCTCAATAAAAATTTTCTCAGTGTATACGGCGGTTTTTGCTGTGGACGGTAGAGGAAGGTGGTACACTGAAAAAAAAAAATCTCGGTGTATATACCAAGAAAAGGGTAAAATTACCAAGAATTCAGGGTTTTATTTTATCCCTGTTTTTTCAGGGTAAAATTACCATTTATGGAATTGGTAATTCTACCGAGAAATCTCGGTAGAATTATTGAACTTTCTCGGTAACTTTACTGGACCTTGGTAAAAACGCCAATATTTTTTATCGACTGTGGTAGAATTATCGAGATAAAATAGCAAAGCTACCGGGAATTGATTACCAATAAAATTGGTATTCTTACCTGAAAAAAACAGTAAAAATACCGGTTTTTAGGTAAGCTTATCAGTCTGTCTTGGTAAAATTACCAATAATTAGTAAAAAAAGTGAGATGGTAAAGGTACCAACGGACCTTGGTAAAAATGCCGAGAATTTTTTTTCAGTGTATACATTTTTTAACAGTGCCTAATTTACTGAAAGAGGAAGAAAACGAGGTTTATCGACAAATAACCTGTCACCTCGTATCAATCGCAACATTTCCAAGTGGCATAATCCTTTAAGTACGGTCGTAGGCGAGGCAGGTCGGACTAATTTCGTCCGCTTTCGGTCACTCGCAAAAGGGCTAAAATAAGAAAATCGATGAAAGGACGGAGGAAAAATAGGTGAGCGTACCATCGCGTCGCTGCGGCGGAGTCGTGTTCCGACGAGAGCGGTCTAATTAAATCAACTTACCTGTACAGTGTACAGCTCAAGCGTGGCATGTCGTCAATCCCCTAAAATTGCCACCTAGACTCTTCAAACAGCGGAAAAGGATCATTCCATATGAAAGCTCCCATTATTATAATTGCGTCGCTGCATTCAAGTACGCGGTCTGACAATTAGTCGCCTGTTTAGAGTGGGCCTGGCTCCGATAGTTAGTATCTCCTGAAAGTGACACTCTTCGTGAACTCAGCATGCAAACTGCAAAGTGAGTGACTACCGAGTGATGTGTAGGAAGCGGAAAGTAGAGTACCTATTTAGAGAGAGTACGGGAACGTGGAAATATGGAGCTCCCAGGGCCCAAAAAGGCAGCAAACTTTCTAGCACAAAAAATGATACTGCAAATCTTCAGACTCCAATATCCTGCACTGGAAAAAAACACATTGGATCTAGATTCCAGACTCTTAAAAACATCGACAAGAAAAGATACTCTGGATTCAATCGGATTTTTGCTTAAATCAAGAACCAAGCCTCTTAATTTGAGCGGATTTCCTTTTGATTTAAGCTAAAATCTGATTGAATCAAGAGTATTATTCTTGTCAATGTTTTCAAGAGTCTGGACTCTATATCCAATGTGTTTTTTTTCCAGTGTACTGCAAATCTTCAGATTCCAATATCTTGTAGTGTATCAGTATCCTCTAAAAATGTTTTAAACTGCCTGAGTTACGTTAAAATATGTTTTTTTTTTGGAAGCAAGAACTTTGAATTGACGAATTCAAATGTAAACTAACAGCCAATTTTGCTATTCTGAATTAACCTTGAGCCTTCTTTATCTGTTCGACACACGTTCCGCGTGGATTTTTGATAAGAAAATGTGTGTTTATATTCTTACTTTCTCCACTGGTCCATTCTGATGCGAAAGAAAATCCAACATGTCTTCATTTCAGCAGTTATGCAATTTCAGCCACTTAGAAGCCAAAATTGTCGCATCCCGCTGTTCGATATCATAAAAGAGCGGAATTGTGACCTGAAACCGAGAGAAAAACCAAAATGCCTTCGTTTCAGCAGCTATGCAATTTGAGCCACTCAGAAGCCCCAATGATCGCATCTCGCTGTTCGGTATCTGAAAAGAGCGGAATTGGGACCTGAAACCTGAGAGAAAAACCAAAATGCCTTCGTTTCAGCAGTTATGCAATTTCAGCCACTCGGGAGTCGAAATTGTTGCATCCCGCAGCATAATCTGTTGGGAGGTGCGGAATCGTGATTTCAAGGGACCTGTAGCCGGTCGGCAGCGAGGGAGTGAGGAGAGGCGGACGAAATGGGATTAATAAACTTTCTCTCGTTTATACCTCTCACAATCAGTTGTACACGAGATCGTCGCCGTGCGCTTCGGCATGGCAGGATCGGCAGGGGCTGCTTTCCTGCGCTGCTCGTCATCTCTCGTCGACGCAAGTTCACGAAACGCAACGTTCAGCACTGCAAACAATATAATGTGTGAGAAATTCGATTCAACATCTAAAGCGAGCCGCCGTTTGTTTGACTCGCGTCGCGTCGGCGTCGCGCCGTGGCGGAATAAACGATCCTCTCAGCCTCGATGGAGTCAAAAGTTCCACGCGAGAAAAAATATGACTTTATTGTCTTTAATTTAATGGAACGACCAGGAAGAATATGCCCTTTGAAGGTTTCTATGCACGACAGGGTTGTATTGGACCCCTAATGGGACACCAGACAAGGTACGAATTTAAGCATTCTGATACATGTTTCCTGACTAAAATTGTATGTAGAATACGACGCGCACAACGAAAATGACCGAAATCAACTCCTTCCAAAGATATTTAATGATTCTTGATACGTGAATTCAAACCACTCGCTCATGAAAACTCAATGCTCTGCGTGATTCACATGGCGCGCTAAACGTTTATCATGACAGTCTCTGCGATATAAAAATCTGGCATTCTCAATCTTGACGCTTCTGCTTAGCTGTAGCGAATTGCTTATAGTTCGAACAACACATGGTGGGAAATGAACATTGCTCGATTGAGAAGATTGCTGAAACCGTTGTAGTGCGCGATTTGACTCACGTAAAGCTTTGAGTTTCTTGTGAGTCGGCAGTTCAAATTCCTCGTAACCAATGTGAAATAAAAATGTTAATATCTCCGTTAGGAGTTGGTTTCAGTAATTTTCGTTGTGCGAATCGTGCTCTACGTGAAATTCTGACTGGGAGACATGTATCAGAATGCTTAAATTCGTATCTTGTCTAGTGGTCCATTCGCAGGTTGGCTGTCCTTTTGGAGCCCCAAAAGCCCCATGACTTAACCCCAAAATCATCGATATAAGTGTTCTAGGTCAAGGCTAGGGAAAGCTAAAGGAATAAATGAAGGGAAAGAAGCTCCAAAAAGTGGAAAAAGTGAGTTACGTAAGACCCGAACGCCCCCCTGGTCGGCGAGCGTCTGCTGGAGTGCTGCGTGCGCATGTCGTGTGTGGGAATATTATGTGCGCACCAGCGTAATTCGAAACGAAAAGCACGCGGTTTCACCCGAGTTTAAGAAAGGAACAAATTACACAAATTCCTCTACACATCGTTAGTAATTTCTCTTTCCCGCCCTCTTCCTCGCCTCATTGTCCTCGTCTTTAGTCTTTAGTGTCTGCAGCTCTGACGGCTCGTGTCACCGCATCACTGCATCAGCCGGAGCCGGAGCCCTTGTCTAATTAAGTTCTCACCTGTGCGCCGTGAAAAGCCCTCAACGTTTACGACGAGGGTTTCCTTTTTACCCTCTTGTTTTCCTCGTCAGCTTTTTCATTAATCTTTTATGCGGGCAGTCCCGTCAAGCGACTTCATTTTACCATTCAACGAGAATTTAATTTCACTTCAAGTTAATTATATTCACCCTCTTAGAGTATTTTTCCTTTTTTTAATGATGTGGCTTCTGTCTATACGATGGCTCTGTAATCTCATCTTTGGGAGTGCAACACTTCTAGTGCCACTTCGCGCCAGTTTGCATGATTTTTTAGGATTTGCCTCCCTTCCTCTTCACTTCAAAAAAAAAATAAATAAATAAAAATATAACAGAAGCATAGTGCCACTGTATGTGCTTAATATCGACGGTGGAACTACTAGACCACGTACCTCGAGATGCGACGTTGTAGACTTCCTGTCATACTTTATTTGTGAAATGGAAAACTACTCAACGTCAATTCTCGAAAACTTCCGTATTTTTCCCTCCCTATGCGAAGAAAACTCTGTAAAAACCTCAAGAAATGATATTGATTTGTTCTCCTTCAAAACAATAAAACTGGAGCGGAGATTTTTGAACACAGCAAACGGGATACTAGAAAAGTCATAAATCATAATGACTATTTTGGGGCACGAAGTGACAAAAATAAAGTAAGACCATCCCTCTCATAAACAACACTTGATGGCTGCTGAGAATGACCAGGTTTCGGATTTTGACTCCTCATTTTTGCATGCGAAAAATAGTCCAGGCACCTGGTAGCTAAAATTGAGGCTACCTGGAATTTCGGGTGCACAGCTCGTAATACTCCGCTCTTCGCTGCGAATGAAAAGTCACTCAGATTTGGGCGGAAAGTTAAAAAACGAGACCCGATTACGTGTCTCCTGTCTTCGCCTGAGTTTCTCACGTATACCCAAAAGGGGCATCTACAAATAAGACGAACGGGTCCGACACAATATGTAAATAGAGCAGGGAAACGGACGCGCGATGCTTACGGCGCAGAGATACGACTATTCGTACTCGATGGATGTCCATGTTGCGTCTGCAAAATTGAAGGCGCGATGGTGTGAAATAGTGTTGACCCAGCACTATTTTACCACCTTGTTAAAGAATAGAAGCCCTTAGTCAAACACATAAAAAAACTGAGTGAATGTTCTAAAAACCAACTACCTTGCTTCACTAGCCACCTCTAGTCCAGGCGCCTGGTAAGTCTACCTGGAATTTTGCGTACACAGCGATTTTTTTGGCTTACATTATGTTTTTTGGGTCGCTGAATCTGAATCTGAAGTTTCCAATACCGCGTATCTGGTGAGCATTTTTCGCCATTTTGAAAAAATGGCCTAAAAAGGCCTTTTTTGAGGTTTTTTTTAAAATAGCGGCTACGCATGAGAAAAAATCCCGGATTTAGTTAATGTTTTGAATGTCTGACGTAATTTGGAAAAAAATGGTACTTGAATATGCTAGATTTGATCAAATATTGAGGAACCTTGGAACTCGGAACTTAGCGGACCGCGGCAAGCCGGACCGCGCGTTAACGAGTGCACCGCGAAATCGTGGTTGGGCGCGATGTTCACGATGCTGTATCTTCTTCAATGGACCACTAGACAAGGTACGAATTTCAGCATTCTAATACATGTTTCGTAATTAAAATTTCACGTAAAACACGATGCGCACAACAAAAATTACCAAAATTAACTCCTTACAAAGATATTTAATGTTTCTTGATGCGTGAATTCAAACCACCCGCTCATGAAAACTCGATGCTCTACGTGATTCATATCGCGCGCTAAACGTTATCATGACAGTCTCTGCGATATACAAATCTGGCAACCTCGATCTTGACGCTTTGGCTCAGCTACGGCAAATTGCTTATAGTTTGAACACCACGTGGTGGGGCATGAACATTGCTCGACTAAGAAGCTTGCTGAAACCGTTAAGTGCGCGATTTGACTCACGTAGAGCTTTGAGTTTCTTGTGAGCGGGCAGTTCAAAATCCGCGTAACCAGTGTGAAATAAAAGCGTCAATATCTTCGTTAGGAGTTGGTATAAGTAATTTTCGTTGTATGAATCGTGTTCTACGTGAAATTCTGGTTAAGAAACATGTACCAGATTGCTTAAATTCGTACCTTGTCTAGTGGTCCATTCCTGAGCAAACCTACCTTTTGTAATACCGTTTTCTTCCAAATTACGTCAGTTATTTAAAACATTAATTCAATCTGGAACTTTTACTCATGCGTAGCCGCTATTTAAAAAAAAAACCGCAAAAAAGGTCATTTTTTTCAAATGGCGGAAAATGTTCACCAGCCATACGTGTAAGAAACCCTCAGATTCGGATTCAGCGACCCAAAAAACATGATACAAGCCAAAAAAATAGCTGTGCTCCCGAAATTCCAGGTAGACTTGCCAGGCTCCTGGACTAAAAATGTTGTTCACCCGACGTTGCTATTTTGAATCCGTTCTGGAATCGTGCTCTGACTCAAAACAACTTCAACTATAATAAGTATAAATCTATGATTACGGTGATTTGATGGACGCCATATTTTGTGTATATTTTGTATATCGCATCAATTGGTTCCATTTTTCCAGCTACTCGTCATTTTTCTCCAATTTTGAGATCGCAATTCTGTTGTCAGGAGACTGAAGCACTCACTTACCAATTTTAACAAAGAAATTCAACGTAATAAAGGCGTGGTTTTTTTACAGAGAAAATATCGCATTCGAGTATAGTTTCGATATCAGTATCGAATGCGATGTTTTCGCTCCAAAAAAAACCACGCATTTATCACGTTGAATTTGTTTTTAAAAATTGGTAAGTGAGAGCTTTAGTCTCCTGACAACAGAATTGCGATCTCAAAATTGAAGAAAAATGACGAGTAGCTTAAAAAATGGAACCAAATGATGCGATAAATCGCATGCCGTTCTGGCACAAAATATGGCGTCCATCGAATCACCTTAACTCTACAGATTTCTAAACATCGACCCAAATGAATCTCTAAACGATTAATTGTAAAGTTTAATTAATCTAACCGCCCAGGAAGTTCAAGTTGGTGGTTCGTAAGAAGTTAACGCACCTCGCTTGCCGCTCGAGTCGATTCGACGACGAGCGGAGACGCGCAAGTATGTCACCGGCGAGTGCTGACTTGGACTTGGAACTCGGGGCTTGAAATTTGTCGCTCCGCTCCGTCCCGAAAGCCGAAAGCCATTGTTCGCGGGACTGGGGCATGGGCTGGAGCTACGCCCTTCGCAGCGCCAACGCATGGAACACACTCGTTACGCCCGTTCGGTAATTAGCGGTGCATGTGCATGAAAGTGCGCGGCGACTTTTTATCGGAATCGGAGGGTGCAACCGCGGGCCGCCACTGCGGAGGAGCACGTACGAGCTCCGCTATCAAGCTCTCCTTATCCGTTTTCTCCTCACCCGAGACCCCTTGAGTTTTGTCCAATTAGTCAACGGGGTTTGGCCTCTCTATGTGCACTGTATTGGCAGATAAAGAAGAAGGGGGGCAGAGCAAAAAACAACTTGTAGCAGACTTAGTATAGGTGCCGTCAATACATAGACCGAGTTTAACGGGGATGCACTAAGTCGCTTTTTTGTTAGAATATGAAGAATTAACTTTTTTTTTTTTTAAATATTAAAAAATAAAAAATATCACTGGTAATAAAGCTCTAGATCCAAAGGCCAGACTGTAAAAAATTGACAAGAAAAAATAGTCTTAATTCAATCAGGTTTAAGCGAAAAACAACTTGTTGCAGATCCAGTTTAGGTGCCGTTAATACATGGGCCGAGTTTAACGGGGATGCACCAAGTCACATTTTTGTTTTAAAAATAATACCTTTTTTATAATTAAGTAAAAAAAATAAAAGATATCACTGGTAAAAAAATCTAAATTTAGTGGCCGGACTTTAAAAAATTTGACAAGAAAAAATACTATTGATTCAATCAGGTTTCTGCCTGAATCAAGAGGAAATCCACTGAACTCTCGATCTCAGCAAAATCAGATTGAATCAATAGTGTAATATCATGTCAAATTTTTTGAAAGTCTGGTTTCTGGATCCAAGAGACTTTTTTTTCCAGTGATGAGTTTAGGTTAGTTCACCCAGAATGCAAAATTAGTCGTTCATTGCCTCCTGTAAAACAGTCGAAATCAAAATAAAATATTTTTAATATTATAGAGACTGAAGCTTTAAATCTCTTTTTCTCGGTTCAAACTTGATGCAACTTTGTGCGTTTTTGTTTAAGTCGGTCTAAGTGACGTCAGAGCTCCAGGATGAGGGGAAGGGGGGTCATTTGGGGCTCAAAGTGACACGCAACGACAGTGAGAACGTCTGAATACAACTATACGTGTTCGATGGATGTCCTTGTTGCATATTCCGAAAATTGAAGGCAAACTGGTTTGTCTCTCGCTTAAAGCAACACTCAACGATACATTTTTCGACGAAAAATTTTCTTTGTTTCCCACCTTAGAGGGAGGGGGGCACACTAGGGATTACTTAATTTTTAGGGGGAAGGTTCAGCAGTGGATGACGGTTGGATACGGTAAGGGAGGGGACGGTCGAAAAATTGAAAGAAAAACGGGTAACGTACCTTACAGACAGCCCCTAAGAATCAAGTAGAATGTGACCGGAGATTTAAAACGGTGCAAAGCCAGATACGCGGTTTGGTTTTTTAGCACGGATGAGCTGAAATTCCTAGGTGTCTCCGGGTGGAGCTTTTCAACCCCCGAGTTCATCCGGTGGAAATCCTCGCGTATCGCTGAGCAACAACTACGGAGAGAGATATTACCCGGGCGAAGATGTGACGGAGCGGGCGATAAAAGCACGCTCGTGTGCTTGGCGACACGCTACCGCGCGCCGCCCGCCCGGGCCCCGGCGCGCGCGCTGGCGCACAGTGGATCGAGGAAATTTGAGAGGTCGGACATGAAATTTTTCACTAAACCTGCAAATTTGAACGTTTATTCGTCGCATTATAAAATTTAAGGGGTTTTTCTTGCAGAAAATTTCACGGAAAAACCAATGGAACCGCTATAAGAACCTCAAAATTTATTATAACGGAGTAATGGAGATGTTGCATGTGTGAGAAATTTGCGATTTGACTGTTGATTCTTTTGTAAAAGTTCGCGAGAAACACGATGGTGCCACTGGTTTTCTCTGAAATCATCTCCCAAGCTCAAAAAAAGCTCTCAAGTCGAGGCCAAAATGGAGGGGATATCCCACGCTATCCTGAGAGTCCACCTCTACATCAAGACAAACTCTCCATGCGAAGATAGGAAGCAAATACATTAGCAGTGATGTCGTGTTTTCAGTTTTAGAGTCCCCAAATAAAGTGGCAGCCCAGTCAATGTATTTGCTCCCTATCTCTGAATGGAGAGAATTGTCTTGATGTAGAGGTGGACTCTCAGGATAGCGTGGGATATCCCTTTCATTTTGGCCTCGACTTGAGAGCTTTTTTTGAGCTTGGGAGATGATTTCAGAGAAAACCAGTGGCACCATCGTGTTTCTTGCGAACTTTTATCAATCGAAACAACAATTAACAGAGAATCAACAATCAAATCGCAAATTCCTCACACATGCAACATCTCCATCAGAGAGGTCGGACTTGAAATTTTTTACTATAACTGCAAATTTGAACGTGTATTTTGTCACATTATAATTTTCAAGGGGTTCCTCTTGAAGAAAATTTTACGAAAAAACCAAAGGAACCGCTTTAAGAACCTTAAAATTTTTTAAAAACGGAGTATTAAGCGTTTTTATATACCTAAATATCTATCTAACAAGCGTTATCCACTGTGTGGCGGTGGGTGCTTTCTCGAGCCGAGCGCAGCGCGCAGAGCCGCAACGGGTCGGTCGCCTCCATGTCGAATCCGTTAATTTAATAACGAAACAGATTATGACGCGACTCAATTTCATCCTCTTTTATTAGCCCGGTTCCTGTGTTACCAGGTCGGTGCATTCCGTAAGTTCATTCGGGGTTATGTGAGTCGAACTTCCTCGCTCATACTAAGGGTATAGTATCGGACGTATTTACCAAGGTGTCTACTGGATGCCAAAAGCACGGATACCTACCTTGGAAAAGCTCGGATATTGGAAGGTTGGCACGGAAGTGCGGAAAACGCGTAACTTTTAATTGATATAGGAAGTTAAACACAAACCAACACAAATTTTGAGTTGATTTTGGTACAGTTTGCGGTGAATTTAGCGCCGAAAACGGACTGGGAAAATGCACTCCTCCGATTGCGACGTTAAAATTCACCACTTGTTTCTCATTAAATCTCTTCAAGAAAACCAGCTGGCATTTTCTAATGAAATTTTCAACCGTAGGCTAGAGTTATTTTGTGTTTTACTTTCAAACATAGTAACCAAAATCTTGTGTTGAAATTTCTCTCGGTGCAGGTTTCCTGAAAGAATTTCATCTTTTTTCAAAACCTCGTCTTTTTGTGTCAATGTAAAAGTAGTAGAAAGGTGAATTACGAAATCGTATGTCATGACTATTACGATACATTACCGTGGTATGGCTTGGATGGTTATGTCACTACCAAGTCCGCCATGTCCAGCAAAACCACAGGACCAATTTTCAATTTTGCTCATGTAACACGTTAAGAGTCCGCTGTGGCGAAAGCCTTGATGGGAACGATGTAAGTAGAACATTGCCTCCGACTGCCGCATAATCCATTTATTTGGACCGAGGAAAAAGAGTTTGGACACCACTTTCAACCCCTTTTTCCTCATCGTAGTCATAGGCAATCTCATTTTCAAAAACGGGAAGTTTTCTCGGAGAGCTTTTCCGGAAAGCAAAGCCGCAAGACTCCTCGTTTTCCCTGAACAGCAGATCTTGCATTTCATTTTTGCCCGCATCAATCGGCCTACTTTAGTTTTGTTGTTTGACCATACAGTCACTCTGAGTAATACATGTAGCTAGGTTTGTTTTATTGCTAGAAAATGAGACACCATGGACGCGACAATGATGTAACTTGTTTACGGTGATGAGTCAATTAAGATCAAAGTATCGACTGAAAAGGGGAGGAGGTGAAGGGAAAAATTGGTTCAAATCATCAATGACTGTAATTTTTTATGAATTTTGTTTAGTCTGGTCAAAATAATTTGCTCCATTTCAGATATTTATTTTTTTTAAAAATTCCTTTTGCGACAATTTTGGAAAAATTGGGACAAAAGCATTGTAAAACAAGATTCCCTCCATCGTAATCGTAATCTTCACGAAAAGGGAGGCATGACCGTTGAAGCTAAATTTTTAGCCTCTCAGCAAAATTTCATATTTTTTTTTGTACATTGAATCTTCATGTGTAATGTTTCATCCTTATCCTCGGAGACTTTACTCACTTTTTTCCCAGACGATCACGTTCGCTCACAACATAGCCTGATGGAATATTTAGACGGGAAGAGAAACGTTTTTTCTTTCGAAAGGAAAATATTCGTCTCCTGAAATGGATGTATCCTTGTCAGGAGCAACTACCTATTTTACTTACTTCGCACTGGAACATGCAAATTCACTAACAACGTAAGTAGGACAAAGTGGCTTCATCGATCTCGCTTTCCTCGCACGAGAGTTAATGCCACGACGCACAAGCTTAGAATGCGATGATGGCAGAGGAAGGATGCATGCAACTATTCCTGCTCTACGATCGTCAGTGTTGCATACTTTGAGAATTGAAGGCAAACTGCGCTTGTCTCGCGCTCAAAGTGACGCCTGACGATAATGGAAACGCATGGATATACGTCTTCGGTGGATGTCCTTGATGCATAATCTGAAAATTGAAGGTAGCCTAACTTTCCTTAGGCTGAAAACTGCAAGCAACAATAATTTTTTAGTGTATTTTTCGGGGAAACACACTATTGCGTTCTCCCTCATGGTGGGACCTAGACCTGGGATCATGTGAAGAGCTCCGATCTATAGTTGTTGATCACGAATATTTCAGTATATAACTATTTATACTTGAAACCCAGCTGTATTGCACGGGCGGGGAAATTAAGATTAATTTATTTTTTCTAACTAGAAATTCAAGCTATACTCGAAAATTGGTACATTTTCAGTCCGCTCTTACGTTTTAGTTTTCTGTGAAATTACTTGAAACTTAGTGAAAGTCAAGGAAGCAATGTGATTCCGAGGGTCCAATGTGAGCTCGGAGGAAAATTTTTTTTCAACGCCCCTGTATAAGAAACCTAACCTAGTTTTTGAAAACCCGCCAGCGAAATTCTCACCCCGGCAGTCATTATTCGGCGAAATTTATGCTCAACAAGTTGCTCGTCAAATATCACCATGAAGCGGAAAAAAAGGTTGACCTGCAAACTTAATTTTCGCCACACCCGGTTAAATTATTTGAATTAAGAGTGCAGGATCTCTTAAATAGTACATCCTATCCTTCCGTCGTACCATCACCGTCGTAAACTCGGCTCGTATTACCAAACATTTTTCTCAATGTAGAGCAAAAATCCTCCAATGCTTGAAAAAAAGGAGGGAGAGACGTGTAAGTGAATACATGAACCCGTGGTTGAGCATTTCCGAGATGAATCAGATCGGCGGAGTCATATCGACAGCCGGCAATCCGGGCAATAGGCATTGGAGCGTATCGCATTCTACCTCACCAAGAAAAAACGTTGTAAGAGCTTTCGGACGTTGCCAAATTTCCCTCGATAAAATTCAAATTTTCAGGGAACCGTGTGAACCTTTTCCCTCCGATTTCCTAAAGCATTTTATTCGTAATTTAATCTGACGCCTCTGCAAATTCGAGGGAAAAATATGCATGACTTCTCTTTGAATTATTTTTTCATCGGGGCAATTTGGCGAGGCTCGAATGTTCTTACGGCGTTTTTCCTTAGCGCGGGAGATTAGACATCAGTTCCGGCTCCGCCGCCACGATGTAGTTTTTCACGAGTGCATAGCTGCCGTGCTACGGAAAAACGCCGTATGAACATTCGAGAGTTGCCAAGTTTCCTCCGATTAAAACCGAATTTTCTGGGAAAATTGGAAATATTATTTTCCAAAATTTTCAGAGAATTTTGTACGCAATTTAATCTAAAATATCTGAAAATTTCAAGGAAAAATATGCACGAGTGTTGTCAAAAATGCATGTTTTATCGAAGGAAATTTGGCAACTCTCGAATGTTCATACGGCGTTTTTCCTTAGCAAGGCAGCATAAGACTTCGCGATGACCTCATTCCGCGACTCTTCCTCGCGATTATTGAGGATTCTCAAATCCAGTGCAATATTTTCAGCCACCCCCCGACCCCCGCTCAGCCCTCTCCTCCTCCGACCGAGAATATAGGCGCAGATGCACTGAGCTGTGATGCACCGTTTACCCGCCTATTAAAATTGAACTCCAAGAGAGCCCATAAGCACAAAATAGCGCCAATAGCGTTGCAGCAAACGAGTGTTGTAGTCATACAAAAGAATTTTTTCCAACGAAGACTCGGAGATTCTAAGAGGTCTAGTTTGAAAATACTTTTTTTAATAAAATGCACAAAATAGGTTTCAAAACTGAGTAAGAACCCTGAACATGATCCGAAACAAGGTTACGACGATACAAGGAAATAAAACCTTATTTTCTATCATTATGAAATGGCTGCATAAAACGTCCGTCCTCTTCTCGCTTCTAAGAAATCCGCGAAGGGTAAGATGGCTGAGCCTATCAGAATAGAGCTTTTCCATGTCGCAGGGATTTGCGAGTTAAGTACCTCTTCTAATACTGTTTCGATAGCGAAGAGAGCAGTGAGTGTCAAATTTTCGATATCGAGTTTCCTTCAATCAGAATCTAATCCCTCTAATCTCTTTCAGATGCATCACTAAAGTAGCACAGCAACAAAATTCAGCTAATTCTCTAAAAACGAGACGTATGGGAAAGCCGTAAATGCACAAAAAATGACGTAGTTTCAGGCAAAACAGCAGTAAGTTACATTAATTCTCCAGAGAGCCAATAAAAACAGTGCTTTCAAGGAATATACCGCTCTCCTCGGCCGATCTCTAACCTGAAAATCGACGGTGAAACTACCAAACCACGTATCTCGGTTTGCGACGTCGCAGACTTCCTGTCATACTTTATTTTTTAATGAATAAACTACTTAACATCCAGTCTTGAAAATTTCTTTGATTTTTCCTCTTTATGCGGAGAAAATTCCGTGAAAATTTCAAGGAATGATATTGATTTGGTTTGCTTCAAAAAAATAAAATGTGAGCGTAGATTTTTAAACACCGCAAACGAGATACGTGGTTTGGTAGTTTCACCGTCGAAATGTGTTTGTAGTGTGTCTTAAGCATGCAGAAGATAGCGCTGACGGCTGTCGTGCCTAAAACTAGCCCAACAGAAAATGAACATATCCATTTTATGTAGGTGAAATAAAATCGATCGAGTTTGAATCATCCACAGGATTTCTAAGAGTCTTTCCGCATGATTGGTGACAATTTTTCAATGAACGTAGGCTTCACGGAGAAAAAAAATGTGTGCGTGGGACCCGAAGTTGAGGTCATATGGATTTCTGAAGTTTTCGGATCACGTATCTAAAAATTTGAGGTCCAGCTGCCGAAGTTCGGGTCAGACGCCTGAAGTACTTCGATACATACCGAAGGGTTCGGGTCACACATTTGAAGTACTCCGGTACATACCGAAGCGCCTCGATGTCTGACCCGAACTTCGGCAGTTCGACCTCAAGTTTTCGGATGCGTGATCAGAGAACTTCAGAGATCCACAAGACCTCAACGTTGGGTCCCATGCACGAAGTTTTTTTCTCCGTGTTCTTTCAATAAAACTTTCCGCTCAAACGCCTTTGAGCAATTTTCTCTAAACTTCATTTTTTCACTTACTGCTCTCTTCGCTATCACCGCAGTATACCGAGGCGATTGTGGGAGCAGCTTTACTCACGAGGCATGCGGCAGCACACCGCAACCACATGGCGGCTGCGTGGCCCGTAGCATATGATTCCATGCAGAAATTCCACGCCGATGCGAGGCGATGCGGTGTGCGGCTCACAGTGGATCGAGTCAATAGGAGAGGTCCGACAAAATTCGGAAACTTTAAAAGCTTATAACGCTGTTTATACACAAGTTTGAGGTTCTAAGGGTGGTTCCATTGGTTTCCTCGCAAAATGTTCTTTTACAAGCACGCCTTGAAATTTAAAACGTGACGGACTAAACATCAAGATTTGCAGTTTTCGACAAAAATTTCATGCCCGACCTCTCTAATGGAGATGTTGCATGTGTGCGGAATTTGCGATTTGACTGTTGATTCTAATGTAAAACCTCGCGAGGAAGACGATGGTGCCACTGGTTTTCTCTGAAATCAACTCCCAAGCTCAAAAAAAAGCTCTCAAGTTGAGGCCAAAATGGAGGGGATATCCCACCCTACCCTGCGAGTCCACCTTTACGTCAAGACGAACTCTCCATGCAAAGAGAGGGAGCAAATACATTGACAGGGCTGCCATTTATTTAGGGACTCCCAAAACTGAAAGCACGGCAGCCCTGTCAATGTATTTGCTCTCTATCTTTCCATGGAGAGTTTGTCTTGATGTAGAGGTGGACTCGCAGGGTAGGGTGGGATATCCCCTCCGTTTTGGCCTCAACTTGAGGGCTTTTTTTGAGCTTGGGAGTTGATTTCAGAGAAAACCAGTGGCGCCATCGTGTTTCCCGCGAAACTTTTACATAAGAATCAATAATCAAATCGCAAATTCCTCACACATGCAACATCTCCATTAGAGAAGTCGGGCATGAAATTTTTGACGTAAACTGCAAATTTTGATGTTCAGTTCGTCACGTATTTGCTTCCCTATCTTCGCATGGAGAGTTTGTCTTGATGTAGAGGTGGACTCTCAGGATAGCGTGGGATATCCCCTCCATTTTGGCTCAACTTGAGAGCTGTTTTTGAGCTTGGGAGTTGATTTCGGAGAAAACCAGTGGCAACCATCGTGTTTCTCGCGAACTTTTACGTAAGAATCTAAAGTCAAATTGCAAATTCCTCACACATGGAACATCTCCATTGACTGGATCCACTGTGCGGCTGCGGATGGAGGAGTGCGGGATGAGGTCGGGCACTGCGGTCTGGGCAGCGGGCAGTGCAAGTGGTCAGCGAGTCCGAGTCCAAGTCGTCGAGTGAGTCCACCTGGACGCGGACGCCGCGGACGGTGGACGCACCCTCCAAGTCATGATCGAAAGTTGTCGGGGCACCGCTGCCGTGCGTGACCGCGGAGTCCGCGTCGCTCTGCGGTCGCGGATGCACCGAGGGTATTCGCAGATCTGGCGTCGGTGTCGGCGTCGTCGCTGCAAGTTGCAAGCTACGCGCCGATGCAGCCGGCCAGGAGTTACGTGCGCCGCTGCGCACGGCTTCGCTCCGCCCGACCAATCGACATAATGTTCGCCGCGTCCGTGGTGTTCTACTTGGCAACCATGCTCACGGTGTCAAATCTGCCGTGCTAAGGAAAAACGCCGTATGAACTTTCAGGCGTTGCTATATCTCCTTCTATGAAAAACGAATTTACTAGGAAAATTTTAACTAGTTTCCCTGCAATTTTTCAGATAATTTTGTTCACAATTGGACCGCCTTTAACAGAAAGGAATCAAGCCACATCAGCTGTTCAATTCAGTTTAATACATGAAAACGGTTGTGCGGATTTTCGTGCAAATTTCAGCGAATTTTCTCCATAGTACGAAGCGAATTCCTCAAAATTTTCAAAGGAATCCACAGTATGTTCTGTCGTAAAAAATTAAACTGTCCAGTTAAATTTGACAATAGCTGATGTGGTTTGGTTCCTTTCTGTTAAACGCGGTCCAATTGAACCTGGAATATCTGAAAATTTCAAGGAAAAATATGCCAAACTCTCTTCAGAAGTACCTGTTTTATTCGGGAAAATTTGACAACTCTCGAAGGTTCATACGGCGTTCCTCCTTAGCACGGCAGAAACGGACCGCGTCAAGCAGAAAGGAACCAAGCCACATCAGCTACTGTCAAATTTAATTGGCAATTGAATTTTTTACGTAAAAATGGTTGTGCGGATTTTTTTGTTGCAAATATCAATGAATTTTCTGCATAGTGCGAAGCAAATTCCTCAACATTTTCAAAGGGGACCCGCATAAACATTCTAGGTATTGTAAAAAAAATAAATTTCCCAGTTTTAGTTGACAATAGCCGATGTGGCTTGGTTCCTTTCTACTAAACGTGGTCCGAATCTAAAAGAAAACTCTCAGCGAAGGGTCTTCGTAATTTTTTTGAAAAAACGAAGCTTTATATATAAGCTTATAATATCCCTGCTTTTTTAAATATTTGATTAGTGTTATAGTACTAATATCAGGTTTTATTTGTTTCAGGTGAGTAATCATGACGTACATTTCTGAGGTTGACGTGAGTATTCTCTCCAAGCTTATGTCTTCGACTCTCTGACATGAAGGCGTATACCCACGTTTTGAGATAAGCCCTGTCACCCATAGCTCCTCATGCTCCGCAGGGCCCACGTGATCACACCTTCATACATGTCACAGGAGCTCGCCATAGTTTACTATTGTATAACTATTTTGATAGTCTTTAGTATTGTCCCTCTGGTGAATTCTAAAAACTAATTTGTAAATGGGATCGTCACAATAGCACTCAGTTAATTAAAGTGGTCTCTCCCTGTAATCGACATCAGAAATTAAGAGCGAATGATAAGATTTACTAACGATCTGGCAAAAATGGAATTGAGTCACTATCGGAGCGCCCGGTGTCGTATCTCTTTCGCACATGAGCAATACATCTACTGAGGATGAGTGACATTCAAAGGTCTCGTGACACGATTGCAACAAGCTGTGTAAAAATCCAAATAAGTGAGTTACAGAATGATCGCCGAATTTTGAAGTTTTATTACTGCTCATGTAAGTTTTAATAAATCATTTTCTAAGGAGGATACAATCAAACCCGGGTTACCCTCTAAACACGCGGATACTAGTAAAGTGTACGGCAGTAGTGAGGGGAACGGGAAACCTCGCGAATTTGTATACAGATGCTCCATGTTTTGGATACAAATATTTTAACTCCGTTGCGAGCGGTGAAGTATCTCACGAAACTGAAGGCGTTTTTCGACTGGTGACAACATTTTGTCCGTAGCTTACAGCGCAGCGAACGCGTATATCATCCAAACGGATCAAATAAACCCGAAGCTCCCCGACATTTCTTTGGAGACTTAAATCAGGATCTACCAAGATTCGAAACATATTCATACGACATTTTTCCTGATCACGCTAGTATACTTCGTTTTCTAGACTCCGGAACGTAACTCTTTCAGGAGGTGTTGAAAGTGACTCAAACGAATCAATTTTTTACAAGAGAATGACGGTGCGATTTCTATTCAAAATTTTCCTGATTTTAGCGCGTAATCAGATGAAAAATCAGCATACTTTTCAGTCAAAAATGCTGAAACGGTTCCTTGTGAAAATAAAACCTATGAGTGGAATGTATTTCAACGTTGAAATGTATTTACGTCCTTTCGTCTGGGAAACGGCAAATGGACGTTAGAACGGATTCTCCACGCGGCGTGGAATTTTATTGTGCAAGAATGAAGGTAGCTTCCGGGTGGACTATGAGCTCATCGCGTATTTTTTTTATATTTTCCTTGAATATATTACGCAAGCGATGTGTCAAGGCACCCGCGGTGATTTATATTTGCAGTCTGCTCCAGGAGGACTTGAACTCAATCCATAATCCATCTTCCAATATTTGATGACTCATTGAGCATCCATATTTTTCTCTTTCCTTCAAAGCCTCCCTAAAGGGTCACACTGGTCAATGTTCGCGTAGGAAAAAAATCGTGCTCTTGAATATAATGTTCACTGTAGATTTCAGGTGCCACCTACTTTTTTAGTCGGAATTAGTATGTCTCTAGGGGCTCCGCCCCCTGACTTCTACGCGGTCCAATCTCCGGGGCGCTACGCGCGCCTTTAGGCAGCTTCCTACTCCTTATTTCTTACTCTTCTCACTCCCCTTCCTTGCCTCGTTCCTTGACCCGTCTTAAAAACGATTTTATTAGAATTTTCCCATTTACTGACTTAGAATTCCAGCCCGTCGACCGCCTTACTCCCTTTCCTCACCCCGTCCATCCAGCGTCTTAAAAATGATTTTATTAGGATAGAGAGGATTTTGTTGTGATTATACTCTTACGAGTCCCCCTCCCCTCTCTCAATAGTGAGACTGCTGACGTCACCAAACGTATGCTCATAATATGATCACTATTGTGCTCGTGCACTGTTGGCTTAAAATACCCGCACTTGTTTTGAAATTGACCTTTCTTAGATACATTTTGAGGCTTTTCTCAGGCAAATTTAGGTGCATGCTTTGAAGTTCACTCCAGGAATGCTCCTCTAAAAAATCTCAAACTTTTTCCTCTCTCTGGTCTCATTCTACAATGAAACAAAATACTGTATCGGTTTCAATGCTATTTTCTTTTATGCAGATTTTCTATAGGAGTGGGGAATTGACTCTAATCTTAAACTCTAGGAGTAGTTAGGACCATATACGGGCGGTCTAGCTCCTCAAGAGCTAAGACCATGACGCTTTTATGTCCTCGATAGTCCAAGTTTACTCATCCACCAGTGGTAGAAACACCAGTCTGCGTTTCGTACTCCGTAGCATGGAAAATGAGCGAGCCATGGTCAAACTCGATTAGTGCGAAGCTAAGGTTGTCGCGCGGTGAAAACGAGTCTTTTCCTCAAACTTTTACCTTCCTCCTGTCACATTGTTCATAGAAGCAAAATACTGTACCGGTTTCAATGCTATTTTGTTTCATACAGATTTCAGTAGTTAGGTCCATATACTGGCGAATCTAGCCCCTCTAGAGCTGAGACCACGAAGATTTTATGTCCTCAGTGGTCCAAGCCAGAGACAAGAGACACTCCACTGGCCTCCTAGTGACAGGTGGAAGCTTTTACTTTCGGGGTTTCAACAAATCCTTATGGACAATTATTAGGGAGCAACAGTCATCACCCCAATTTCGGCTGTTGACTTATAATGAGCTTCGGATGACGTCATGAGCCGAACAAGTTTCCGAAACGTCGGCCATTTTCGGCTCGTTTGCAAAAAGAGACTGCCAACACGTTGTTGAGCATCAACCATGTAGGTAAGTCAACAGTAGAATGCTGGAGTCCCGAAAGTAAAAGCTTCCACAATGGCCCAAGATACTATAGTGGAGGGTCTCTTGTCTCAGTTGTCTCTGGTCCCAAGCTAGAGTCCCTTTATAACCCTTTATGCGGGAATAAAGGATTACAGAAATTGAACGTTTTTCGTAATCTTTGATCGGCCCATTCTCAAATGCCTTTCTCCGTTCCTCCTCTCATTCCGTTTGTTCCTTGCCGAACCCCCGTAATTCCCTGGTCCATTCCAGATTATAATCTTTGCAATTGGTGAAAATGTAATCTTTATTTCCCGTTTTGTGACACTGTGGAGGCCTAATAATACGGGAACCAATCAGAAATGGATTCAAATTGTCTTGACTCTCAGTATAAAGGGACTCTAGTCCAAGCTTACCCATCCAAACACCAGCCTGCGGCCCGCACTCCGCGGTACGGAAAATGAGCGGGACATGGTCAAACTCGATTAGCGCGAAGCTGAGGTTGTCGTCGCGCGGCGAAAACGAGTCTTTCACGGCGTTTCCCGCGCAAGAGCCTACGCTAATTCCCGCGATGAGCGGAAAAGAGTCGCTTTAATGAAGTTCCTAACTGCATGAGCGAAGCGTTGCGAGGGAATTCTATCCAGTAAGTAACCGGCGTCACTTGCACAATGCCTCGGCGTGCGATAAGTCTTAACCTTGACTGTTTTCACGGCGATGCAGTGTGTCTTTCCCGGCCTCATCCGGGGCCTCCTCGTTTTTTCTCTCGTTGCTTGAATTAGTGTGAGAACGGAGCAGCCGTGGCAAGGAGTACCTAATTATCGGACTGTGAAAAAACCCGTCCGTCGCCGCCGCCGTCTAGCCCGGCGTTGCCGCAATCAGCGATCGCATTGTCTCGCGTCCAGTAAGAAAGTGGCTGTGGGGGAGTTGGACAACACCTATACCTACCACATGGAGGAATATAGTAGCCACAGTCGACGGCTAGTTTCAGTCGTTTTGTTGGTAGTACCTAAAAGGAGCCGTAACGCCACAATGGACCACTAGAACAAGGTACGAATGTAAGCATTCTGGTATATGTTTCTTAACCAGAAGTTTATGGTAGAACACGATTCTTGCATCAAAAAATTACTGCAATCAACTCCTGACGAAGATATCAACGTTTTTTATTTCACATTGGTTAAGAGGGATTTAAACTGCGCCGCTCACAAGAAACTCAAAGCTTCTACGCGAGTCAAATCGCGCACTTACAACGGTTTTCAGCAAGCTTTTCAATCGAGCTATGTTCATTTCTCCACCACGTGTTGTTCAAACTATTAGCAATTTGCTATAGCTGAGCCAAAGCGTCAAGATTGAGGTTCGCCAGATTTTTTTATCGCAGAGACGTTCATGATAACGTTTAGCGCGCGATGTGAATCACGTAGAGCATTTGAGTTTTCATGAGCGGGTGGTTTGATCACGCATCAAGAATTATTAAATATCTTCATAAGGAGTTGATTTCGGTAATTTTCGTTGTGCGCGTCGTGTTCTATGTGAAATTTTGGTTAAGAAATATGTAGCAGAATGCTGAAATTCGTATACCTTGTCTAGTGGTCCATTTTTGGAATCAAAGTAGTACGTATAAGTAGTGCCACAAGTAAAGGTCGCAGTAATGTTTTTCCTGTGTGGAATAGTTCCTGCAGCGTGTTATCTAGGCCCTAAATCGGTATTGAAACGTCCTTTTCTTAGCTGTATTTGGTACCTGGAAAGTCTGGGGAATTACGGCATTGACCTGGCGCCAGAACTGTCGTTCTAGGAAAACTTGGCTGAATGAGCCGAACCTGTTAGAGCCTTATAAAATACTTTCAGGATCAGCTCAATTCTGTTTCGTGAATGAACGATGAGCCACAATTCGACAAATTAAGATGGAATACTACGTGTTAACCATAATCCATCAAAAATCTGTGAGTTGCCGCATACAATAAGTGTGCATTGGCTATAGTGTTTCACTAACCGCATGTGGCGTATCCGTCGCAAGCGAACAGCAACCGCTGGCAACGTTCAAGCGGCATGCATCCGTTGAATTGCACTGATTCGCGACATAGTAAAGGTTTCAACAGAACTGCCAAAAACACAACCTCGGCTTAGAGCGCCTTCAAATCCCGTGATACTCACCGCTTTGCCTGGAAGTTAGTTTAGTTGCTTAACCCAACCAAACCCAACTAAAACACAGCCTCGGCTTAGAGCGCCTTCAAATCCCGTGATACTCACAGCTTTGCCTGGGAGTTAGTTTAGTTGCTTAACCCAACCAAACCCAACTAAGGTCACTGATTTCACCACCACACACCCGCGAGTGAGCTAGTTGATATCACGCATTCAAGAAAAAGTGTGTCTGTTTACATTCCAAGTGTAATGATCAGTGCTTTTCATTGTGTTTCTTTTCTTTTAAATTTTTTATTTCTTTTTGCCAACACAAATAGATGGACTACTCGGTCAGCGATAGCTAGATGCTTGCGGACATAATCTTTCAGTGCGAAAACTCGGGCTGGAATGAGTCTCATCTCCCTGGTTAGAGAATTTCTTGGTTCTTACACTAAATCCACCGGGAGGTATGGCACAACACACCGTTCCACTAATAACATAAAGCTCCAAGGTCCGTAACTCGCAGTGGAATAGGAAACTTTTTAAGAGGCGAAGGAAAAGGTACATATCCACCATGCACTTGTAGGAAAAAATCGACCGTTAGGAGCATGACGGCATGGTAAGGGGTTCATGCCGCAAAGAACATTCGAAAAGTTGCACCAAATTTCTGCCGAAATTATTTCGTATGCTGAGAAAAGTCCTGACATATTTCTCGCTTTGAAATTGTTACATATAATTCTTTGTAGATTAAATTATATTCTCTGAAAAACTTCGAAGATAAGTATTCCGAAGTTTTTCTCGAAACTTTTTATTGGATCATAGGGGAAATTGGGAACCATCTGATTATTCATTGAGGCGTTTTTACTTAGCAAACTTAATACAGTTGTGGGCTCTGGTGCAAGGAGCGATTAGGTACAACGAAACCGTTTGGCGGCTTCGCTCGTGAGCTCACAACGGTCTAACTTGAACGTTAATGACAGTCTTGAAGTCATGCAACCCAGCGCACCATGGTGGGCATTTTTTCGAGAGGACTAGTATTTAGCTTGTCTCAGCAGTTCATTTCAGAGAATTTTCTTGCGGAAATTCTCATTTTTAAGTAAAAACTCGGGGAAAATAACGTTGAGTGGGTCGTTGCACACTAGATAGATTCTTCAGATAGATTCTTCAGTTAATGTGTAGTCTTCAAGCAGGTGAAAATCACGATGGGCAGTTGGGCACATATATAACATTTGACATTTGCTCCTTTAAGACATATCGTTTGTGTAGGTAGTCTGTATCATTACGTTTCCTAATTTTAAAGTTAAAACCTTTATGATGAACTCGCCATTACTCTTGTTCCGTTTCGGGTTGGGAAGTTAATACGAGACTATAGCTCCATCCGCTGCCGCATGTTGACCGATCGCCTGTGTTACGCTCTTTCATATACTGCTTGCTAAGGAAAAACGCCGTATGAACATTCGAATGTTGTCAGGTTTACTTTCGGAAATCACATATTTTTGAGGAAATTTATGAATATTTTTCATTGAAATTTTCAGACACTACAAATCAAATTACGAACAAAGTTCTCTGAAAATTTGGAAAAAAATACTCACAAATTTTCGCGAAAATTCGTGATTTGTCGAAGGAGATTTGGCAACGTCTGAAGGTCCATTGGGTGTTTTCCTTTGGTTTTCCCTCAGGACGGCAGTATAGGCCACCCCCATTCCTTAGCGTTTCAAATATCCTTGTGGAGAAACTTTACTGAAAAGTTTACGAAACTCTCTTTTGCAATTTTCCTCGTATAAAAGTAAAAACATGGCGGACAATCTTAAGCGCGACGCGGAGATAAGCTGTCGGTCTAAATAATTTTTCATTTATGTGCGTCCATACATAAGTCTTCCGGAATTCGCATTCTGCTTGTCTGCATCCCTCCTAAGCCCCGGCTTTACCAGTGTTTATTTATGCCAGTGTTTTCTTTTATCCTGTTCCTCCCCGCTCAAAGCGAATACAGAATTATTGTCTGTCGGATCTCGCGGGGCGAGTGTTATGAAATCCAAGATGTGGATTTTTCCCGCATTGTTGGAGGAGCAAAGAAGAAGGAAAGAAACCCGCCAATGCGACCGCTCACACCGGAACTACCGTCACACATTACTGCGGCAGCTCATAGTTGCCAAATCTACAATTTGTCCCTTCAGCTTAAGGGATATCCGTACTGTCGTGTCGCACTAAGAAAGAACGCCGTACATACATTCAAATGTCGCCCAAATTTGCCCCGATAAAACAATAATTTTTGAGAAAAGTTGCGAATACTAGCCCTCGAAATTTTAAAGTATTTTTGGTCAAATCGCGATTACAATTCTCTGAACAATTCAAAGAGAAATGTTTGCAAGTATTCCGGCAAATTCATTTTTAACAAGAGTAAATTTGGCAACGTCAGATGGCTTATACGGCGTTTTTCCTAAACAAGGCAGCTATATTGTTTAGACAAATCATAATTTTAATTAATTATTAAATTGAACGAGTTGGATTTTTCTTCGTTGAGATTGCCGATAAGCCTTAACAAAACGGTCGCACAAGGTAGATTCGGCCTTCCCTAATTTTTCGAACGCTCCCCTTTTGAAACAATGCTTCCTTGAATTTGTAGTTTATGTCTATTCTTTCTCTTCCTTTGAATATTGTTGTTTTGTTCTAAATAGTGTCTGCAGAGGAGTTGGACGATAATTTAATGGGGAGAAACGGATCTCGTTTTCAATTTGACCTTCATGTTCATGTCCCCTTCCCCATAACGGACGAGTTGATGTCTTACCTTCAAAATCACGACTCAGTTGTAGCGTTTTAATCGGTAAATGGTCTCAAGTTCTCTGTTTTGCGATCATTTTGATCGCATTCTGCGATGATCGTTTAAAGCAACGGAGAAATTACACGAAAAACCACAATGGAAAATGTTTTCAATTAATGGTGCGTGGTGAAAACACTGGAAATTGATTATCTTTGTCACAAAATTGAAATAAACTTACGATGGTATCCGACCAAGCTTTATCTTTCTGAAAAATGAAAAGAAGAAAAACATGGACAGGCAGAATCCTAGACAGTTCATATATTGCTCCAAATCAATTCTTAGAGCAGTGTGTTAAGAACTGCCGTATCAGGAATAACCATACTGATGAAATGGCCACCAAGTTTCTTCCACTCAAAATTTGAGTTTATAACAAAAGATATGGAATATTTGGGATGTTTCCAAGCAGAGTCAGACCCAAATGCATGAGCAGTTGCCAAATTGTTATTCAAAGTTTATGTTTTTTACTATGAAACTGACAAGAAGTAAACTGAAACTTGTGAAATTGACTTGTGTGTAATATTTCAGGGCTTCCGAATAGGGATACAACGGCATGATTCTTTCAGTAAATCTTGAATAAAGTTTCAAGGACGTTGCTGTGTTTAGAGCCATCTGCAAAAAGAATTGAACTTGAGGAAGAAAGTAAGCCAAATACATTTATCAGACCGATTTTGGTTGTAAACCTATCCATGTTTCATACCCAAAAATATCTTCGATCCAACAAAATAAAATCCCGTGAAAAATCGAAGAAAAACATTCAGAAGTGGTCCCAAAAATGCGTGACCCTGCCTAAAGAAAGTCTTGCGAACGCCTAAAGACGCTTACGTCGTAGGTCTTCCTCAACCATCCGTGATAAAACGCCGACAAGATCGCGACGGCTAGGTTTGGGGAAAGACAGATTAACAGCGAGCCCTAATCACATCCGTTTTACAATCCGCCGCGAAGAAGAACGCCGTATAACATTCGAGAGTTCCAAATTTCCTTCAATTAAATTTTATTTTTGGGGGCAAATTATAAATATTTCCCTAGAAATTTTCAGTACTTAGAAAAATGCAACAAAATTATCTAAAAAAATTGAGAGGAAAATATGCATAATTTACCAGATTTCTGATTTATCAAAGGAATTGCAACGCCTGAAGGTGCATACGCTTTTTTCCATAGTACGCATTTCAATCTCGACCGCCTTCGCTCGCCCGACTGTTGGCTGTAGAGTCCGCCCTAAGTGGCAACGCCGGCCCAGGTATCACGGCGCAATCGGAAAGGGCCTGTGTGTGCAGGGCGGAGAGAGCAGCCGTCAAAATTGCCCATGCACCCAGCCATAACAGGTAAGGTCTACTGTCCTGTCGGCCGCTTCGGTATTCAGGCCAATAAAGCAATGCACCTTGCGCCGGCTCTCTCGGATCAGCTCACGGCCATTCCCGGACAGTCATAGGGGATGAAAAATGAAAACTGAACACCCCCGAGCAGCAGGAATGCTATAGAGAGATTTTTTCGATTCGCGGAGTCGAGGAGGGTTGGAGGCGCTGCCAAAATCGCTTCCTTCCCCAGCGCGCCAACTCCCGGCGCCAGTCCGAATGTCGATCCGGCGTCCCGTAGGTCGCGCAGGATTTCCGTTCCTAGCATCCGCTGGTTCCATATAGTTTTGTGTGTGTTTTATTATGTTCGCTGCCCTCGCCTGAGGGCGTTGTTTTTTCGTGATCCATGTGGTTGTGGTGGTGTTAGTGTGCGTTCTCTAGCCCGTCATGTTGATCGAATTTTTTCTCAAGTAAGCTTTCACGCACAAGTAGAATTGTAGAACCTATTTCATTCGTAGTGGTTTTTGTCCTGTAGACTTCTCGACACTTTTTCTCTTTTTTCCGAAAAATATGATGAAGTTACGGAAAACGGGTTAAAAATAAAAGGAGTAAATCTTCAGATAACCGTTGTCACTGCCCAAGGTGGCTCCATTCTGGAAGTAAACAATCACCAATGTATCGAAGAAGTCATCTGAACTGCATAGCGTGTGCTTTGGAATTTAAAGAGAAGAAGAGGATCACGAATCAGCAAAAGGCATCGTTCATAAAAAATTTAAACATTCTCTGTTCCACATGTAGTCAACATTTGAACCTCAATTTTATTTAGAGTTGTTGGGAAGGGACGTTGGGTCAAAATTTGACGACTGAAAGTATGTTGCTACGTTGTATCTCAGCCGCTTTCCGCTAAAGTTTTTGCGATCAATCAATGAGTGTTGTACTTCCTAGTGGATTCTCTTTCTAATAAGATTGCTTTCAAGTGCTGGGATCACCCATAACATATGAGCCCTTCCAAGTTTACTAGCCGATTTTCTATAAAACTTATGGTGGCAAAACCACACTTAAATCAATTGTTAATCAAGTATCCTGTAGTTCTTTACACATCAAGTATTCTGTAAACCCCATTTCTCCACCCACTGCCCATTCTCCCTGACTGGCGCCGTGACAGCTATTTATTCTGCATTACAGGATCGGCCAAATTGCAAGTTTTGCAGTCTTTGACCGTTTAAAGCGGTACCCATCCCCTATGTTTGAACGCAACCCACGGGTGTATCCGCTGGAATCAATCCTATATAATAAAAATTAACAAACACCTCCTCGGTACTTTTCAGTCCGAACTATTACCCGAATGCATCGTGTTTTCAAGTGCAGTCTTCTGTGTGTCACGGCAGATTCTATAGGCAGAGGGTCCTTTGCCCCCTTTGTTCAGTGCTCTCCACGAGGTATTTTGATTGTTCGCCAGGCTCCTTGTAACGCGATTTATCACCTGTAGTCAGGATACGACGATTTTAAGGATTCACCCTCCATCCCTCCGGAAGTTGCCGAGCCACCGCAGGAATTCTAAAGCGTGCTTATGACGCTCGCTACCTGTCTAATGACGCAACGATGAAAGTCTCTCGGCCCACTTGAGAGACTTGAACATGAACGTGTTCGGGTTGTTGGTTATTTGGCGCTCCCAACGCAAGTACTCGCCGTATGCAGCTTCGATAAAAAAGGTAGTCAGAAATTTGGATGGATGATTAAAAAGTGAGAAAGAGGTTTCAAGTTTTCCCGGGGATTCAGCGCTCAGGAGAGTTATTTCTCTTTTTTGTGTTGCGGCGTGTCGGTTTTTGCGTCCCCTCGCTCCTCGCCAGTGTAGTTTTGCAAACCGATGAAAATTAATAAGGAAGGATAGCGGCTGGATTTATTGTTTAAATTATGTATTGTCGTCCACCAGTAAGGAGAAAATCCCGCGGTGAAAGAAGCCGATAATCTCTACAGCTGTTTGATTAATGGATCCGTGCGTCTTAGAAAAGAGACCGAGTTGCATATTTCTTTTCCGTGACAAAAAATTAACTCCGTTGCCGCAGGTTTACTCGTGTACCAATCCCGGCAAGAATTATGTCGATCGGGAGCACGTGTATAAAAGCAAAGTATACGTTCGGTTGCCCTATGAAATTGAACCTCTTATTTTTAAATAGACACGCCCCAGTGACGAGGCGTGAATGATCGAACAGCGATTTTTCCCCCATTTGAAGCTGATAGCAAGAAATCGATTCATTAAGGTGTTCGTTGCGAACACTTCTTGAATCGATCCTCCTCAATAGGTTTCAATGAAGAGCAGATCAATCTGATATAATCGCCTAGCACACCGACGCACTGGTGCTGTTTTGTAAGAATTGGAAGCCGGAAACAATCGTGGGGACCTCGCACGAGCTTGCATGATATTCCCCTCCAACTTAGTTGTCACGTCTGCATGGAGGTACTTTTACCCTCCCAGTACGATAGTTGATTTTGCAGAGTAAAATGATGAAATATAAATTTCAGTGGAATTTGCTTATGCCGTAGTGTTAGAGTCCTTCAATGTTTTTTCCTGTACCACTAAGCAGATATGGGCAGCTAGTGAGCGAGTCCGTCCCAAGCAATCACGAATCGAGCGCTATGCGGTTCGGTATTGCCTTATACGAGCATCCCATTTGGTAGAGCGATTGAATGACGTCGGATCTAGATGACCGAAGTACTAGGTCGGTCGAGCCTTCACCGGAGCAAAGTCCACTCGTTTTACCAGACATTAACCCTGTGCGATCGATTTGTTTTTTTGTTGTCATGCAACGGACCCCCTTCCGCTTGCTGGTCAAATCGAATCGAAAACCGATCGAGACTCCCGATCATTCGACAGAGCTAGAGATCGAGCAAGGTCCTTCGATACGATCCAAAATCAATCGACCGAGGAAGGTGGGCCACAGTCTATCGATCCCGACAAAAAATAGAAAAAAAAAAAAAAAAAAAAACGCGAATCGAGCCGACAGGCGTAAGCCTACTGGCGAAACCAGTGGCACTTTGATCGACATGAGTCGAACGAAAAATAATAACGGTGATCGATCGACATAGATTTGATCGCTGGTGACCATACACATGGAAAAAAAAAAACACATTGGATCTAGAGTCCAGACTCTTGAAAACTTAACAAGAGAAAATACTCTTGATTCAATCAGATTTTGCTTAAATCAAGGAAATCCGCTCAAATCAAGAGGCTTGGTTCTTGATTCAAGCTAAAATCCGATTGAATCAAGAGTATTTTTCTTGTCGATGTTTTTAAGAGTCCGGGACTCTCGATCCAGTGTTTTTTCCAGTGTAGCACTTACACGGATTTTCTCGCCGTTTGATTCCCGAGTAACTACGTGACGGATAATTGGCACCCGTCTCTGATTCCCGTGACCAAAGCCGCTCGGACGGTTCCTAACGTTAAATAGACGAAATCCAGGCCGATTCTGTGCTCTACGAGGTCCGTAAGTTGGTCATCTAATTTCGGCGATTTCGCGTTCGGTCGAAAACGCGCGGACTGTCCGGCGGCCGGCGGTGGTGCCTCGGCTGCGGCGGTCACTGTCATTCAGTCATGATCACGATCAAGGTCATTGTCTTGTATTACTGTAAAATCCATTAACCTGTCAAACGCCCGGTATTCTCCAATACCGAATTCCAGGCGCTCCTGCGCTCCCCTCCCTCCCGCCCGCTATAATTCGCTTCCCGGAGTCGGCAAATCTCGTCGCTGATTCCTACGATTTGCGGTTGGGTTGTGACAAAAATGAGCTTTCTCTATCGGCTTGGCATCACTGCGGAGGCTCCGGAGTCACCAACGCTAGCCTCCGTCTGACAATAAGCTGACCATCGTTTGTTGCCTAGTGGTCAAGTTAAACGAAAAATTATTGTGTTTTTTTGTTGTTATTGGGGAGCGTAAAATGGAATCTTACACTTAGTCTAGCCCCTACTGAGAGGAAAAACTTCAGTTACCAGGATCGAATTTCGGTTCCTAATGGAGCTTCGAAGTTTTCGGCTCAGGTAACCAAAGCCTTCGGTGAAGAATACAAATCTCAGTATGGCTAACAAAAACTTGCGCTGATAAAAGAATTTACGAGCTATGAGGCATACGTCGGTTCACGGGCACAGAGGCCGAAAGTTCCGGGTGCTAGAGCCGTAGCTTGATTGCTCCGGATGCCCGGAACTTTCGGCCTCTGAGCTGGAACGCGGACGGTGTGTCAATATAGGCCGTAAAGTACGGCTTCCACGGCCGGAGTTTTTTTTCCATGTGTGGGTCACCTCGAGTGTTTTTACATCAAGTTTGCGATGCTCAATAAATTTTATGATGAGTCAAGCAACTTTAAGTGCTTTCCGTGTTTTGCCTGAAAATCAAGGTCTTTCGAGTCTCTGTTTGGTTTTAAACAAAGCTGTTTTCTATGATACCTTTTGGAGAATGATTTTTTTGACCCCAGTATGTTTTTCACACAATTTTTTGCTCACACGGTCCGCGTAAAAATAGCAAGTCGCACGTGTCGTGAAAGTAGATGTGACTCGGAGATCATAGCGCCGAATCACACTCTATAATATAAAAGCATATAATGACTCGTAACGCATAACACTTGAGGCCCAGGGCTCTTGATCGGCAATGTCGCAATGCTTAAAGTGTACCCTACAGTTTTGCAGGCGCTTCATACGATCGTTTTTCGCGAAAAGTTCAAAGTTTCGGAAATTTCTGGAGGACGGAAATCCTATGCACATTGTTCTTTTTAGAATAAGCACGTCCATTATGAAGCAACAAGCTTTCTCGTATATCCACAACAATCAAAAGAGTTTGATCCTATTCCGCTGCTCGTGATTTTAACGCAGAGAAGAAAAGTAGGATAGCAAACGCGAGATACATACTATTTTTGACTTCACAAGGAAGTAAAATTGCATATCCACGAATGAAGGGAGGAGCGGGAACTCTTTTCGACCGGCTCAGAGACTTTAACGCAAGAGTAGAAAAGTTGGCTGGCGCGAAACGCGTTGCAACTGTTTTGACTTCCAAAAAGATACAATTGTATACCCTTTCGAAGTGAAGGAGGACGTGAACTTTTTTTCGGTTCAAAACTTTTAAGCGTTGAATTTCTGGAGAATAAATGCGACCGCGTTTGGACCGCGTTCAATTCATAGAAAATTATCGCAAACGCGCTATTTGTTTAGGTACTGCGAACGCGCTATGCCATAGTGACTGGCGGAGTGCAGACCCGTATTTTGGGTGCATTATGCCGGGAGGGGTGGAGTAAAAGAATCCTACTTTTCAGCGTTAAGTACTTCATGAACGGACCCTTGCATGTCAGTGGAGCTCAAATGAATACATTACAAGGACTTACCATAAAAAAATAGGAGGGACTCTTATGACTGATAAAACCATCGCTTGATTGTTAGTAAGTCACCCACTACCTCAGCATTCTTAGCGTCGCATTGATTTTTTTTTGGCCAAGAGAACTTTCTTTTCCATTTCTGTAACCGTTCTGTCAAACATGACGTTCTAATTCACCAGGGTGGGAACCGCGAAGCTCTGCAAAAATGTAACGCCATACATCTTGTTAATTTTTTTTCTTCCAGAATCGCAGTTTTGTAGGAGCACAGGAAAATAATGGTGTCGAGCTTGGTATCCGTTGTTTTGGACTCGAATGAATGTAATTGCTGAGTGTAATGCTCATTATTACTCATCAGCCTGTCTTTGACTCAGATGCAGTTTGTAATTGCGAGTTTGAACAAAGTTCGGCGTGTCCCGACGAAAAAAAACATAAATACATGTATAACGTTGCAAAAATTTTCCCTTTCCCAAAGGTGATCAACGTCGTTTATCGTTCCTACAAAGAAAAAAACACATTGGAATCTGGAAGTCCAGACTCTTAAAAACATCGACAACGAAAAAATAACTCTTGATTCAGCTCGAATCAGGTTTAGCTTAAATCAAGAACCAAGCCTCTTAATTTGAGCGGATTTCCCAGTTGATTTAAGCAAAAATCTGCTTGAATCGAGAGTCCTTTTTCTTGTCAAATGTTTTTCAAGAGGTTATTTTTCCGGTGTAATGAGACGTTTCACTGATTTTTCTCTTGATATACGCCGAAATTGGCTAAATATTGAGCAAAAATCGCACGGTCACATTTTCACAGCAATTTGCATTTTTTGGATCAGTTTTGCAACTCTGGAACGGAGTTACATTCCTTCGTGGGGCAACGATGAGTACTTCGAGGAATGATAAAAAAAAAAGCTGTCTCAGAGACTTTTTTCTTCTTTAAAAATACCAAGATGCAGATTCATTACAGATTATACATTAAATCAAGATTTAATGTAAACCGTCTGAAAATTTAAAAAAAAGGATCGATTTATTAAATTTACTCAATGATAAATAATTCACCTCAGGGCGGAATGGTCGTGTCAGATAAAGAGCTTTTTTGTGCCCTCGCTGGAAAAAAAACACATTGGATCTAGTGTCCAGACTCTTGGAAAACATTGACAAGAAAAATTCTCTTGATTCAATCAGATTTAAGCTTAAATCAAAAGGAAATCCGCTCAAATTAAGAGGCTTGGTTCGTGATTTAAGCTGTAAATCTGATTGAATCAAGAGTATTTTTTCTTGTCGATGTTTTTAAGAGTCTGGACTCTGATCCATATGTGTTTTTTTTCTTCCAGTGCGCTTCGGAATATAACGCAGTATTTTGAGCAGGGATTTTGAAGAACGTCATCTATGAACAAGGG